>NW_028247192.1:0-109809 GCF_964263255.1 Lissotriton vulgaris
ATAATTTTTTTTAAATGTTAAAAAAATTATGTAAAATAAAGTAAATAATACATATAATAAAAAGAAACAGTAAAAAATATTTAAAATGTTAAAAAATCATAACTAATACAGCGGTGGGTGCACAGGACTCCCAGCTGTAGCCAAACATAGGAGGGGTGTGTGAATATGACTCCCAGCACTGCCCAGACATAGGAGGGGTGGGCGGATATGACTCCCAGCAGTGCCCAGACATAGGAGGGGTGGGTGGATATGACTCTCAGCAGTGCCCAGACATGAGAGGGGTGGGTGCACAGGACTCCCAGCAGTTCCCAGACATAGGAGGGGTGGGTGCACAGGACTCCCAGCAGTGCCCAGACATAGGAGGGGTGTGTGGATATGACTCCCAGCAGTGCCCAGATATAGGAGGGGTGGGTGCACAGGACTCCCAGCAGCGCCCAGACATAGGAGGGGTGTGTGCACAGGACTCCCAGCAGTGCCAAGACATAGGAGGGGTGTGTGGATATGACTCACAGCACTGCCCAGACATAGGAGGGGTGTGTGGATATGACTCCCAGCACTGCCCAGATGTAGGAGGTGTGGGTGGATATGACTCCTAACAGTGGGCAACAGTATGGGGGTCGGTACAAGGCCTTAGGGCCAGAAGGCTGGAAGGGGGATGGTAAGAGGGTGCAAGGGGGATGGTGAAGAAGGTTAAACTTTGGCCAACCCTATCACCATTACTGTGTAAGCACAAGCCCAATTGCACTCATCCCATATGGCCCAGGTATACACCCATGGACCATGCTCAATGTACAGGGAGTGAGAAAGTACTGACAACATAGCTGACACTGGGCCCCGGTGTATGCAGCACAAGGCCCTCCTGTGACCAGTGCAAACACTAACATCAGAACAACAAGGTCAGATATCTTGCACAGGAACTCACAATCACGGTCATGGCAGCATGCTCCATGGGGGGACAGCCACACCATGAGTGAGGCCTAGTTCCAACTCACACGCCAACTACCAGCACGGCCTGTCAAACACACCCCTTACATGAACATAGCCAGCTGGGACAGGCAATGTAGTGACCCACTGTCACAATCGTCATGTAACACAACAAATACCGATCTGATGAAGCATTTAAGCAAAAAATGCACAGGGCTGATTCACAAGTCACTTGCACTTATACCACGATGCCGTAGCTACACCTTACTGACGCAGCGGACGCACAAATATTACTGCAATGCTGCTGGATATTGACAAGGTGATGCACCTGGGCCCACGTTCTAAAGCCTTGCGCCAGAAGTAGGTGGACTGGTCATGGTGTGGTCGTGGAGTGGTGTGGGGTGGCTGCCCTTCATGGCGCTGCAACACCTCCCTAAAGTGGCTGAGTGAAATCTTAAACATTTCACTCAGTCACTTCTATGCGCATGCTTCCTCAAAACCCTGTGCATGCCTGAAGGAGATGTAAGGATTGACACAGCATTGTGCAGATAGGGCCACACAGCGCATTGCTCGATCTGCATTTCACCAGCGACACAACTCTAGAAAGGTGCCACTTTCATGGCACAGATGTGGGACGCAGCTGTATTGTTATCACACTATGGAGATACACAGTGTAAATGTGTTGCATCCATGCTGGCACAGCTGTGGTGCACAATGACTGCCAAATCCCTGCTGATATGCCAGGCTGTGCCATTTATTGTAAATAGACCCTCACATTAAAATGTGTCCTGAACACAGATCAATCTGACACCACAAGTGAACAATGTGAAAAATCCAAAGCAGGTGTAACTGTGATAACGACAATGTATATGAACATTAGATTTTGCATTAAATGGCATTAACATCGTCTGTCTCTCACACCCACAGGGCAACATGCACAATCTACCCCCAACCAGGGGGGAGATGGATCACAGTCCTAGGCTCCACAGGACCCTGATCCCACCAACAGCGACGCCTCTCACCACTCCATGGATGACCCCGACCAACCTGGCACCTCTGGATCCCAAACCCGTGAAGCAGCTGAATCAGGGGCATCTGTGCCAACCACCACACCCATTCCTGCCACATCCCAGCAGACAGCTCGGAGCCCTGTCCACAATTCACAACTGAGCCAGTCTGACAATGAGGGACAAGATTTGCCGGGCACCCAGGAGGTGGCAGACAACACCACCACTGTCAACCCTCAGGGGTCTCGTCGACCCGATGTACCCCCAACAGCAGGCCAGGCTCGTGTGGGCAGAGGTGGTAGGAGTGGCACCAGGTGGAGGCGCGAACCTGACCAGCGAGCTGCAGGGCCCGGTATGTCTGAACTCAGAAACATCATGGAAGACACCAGGGAGTTCAGCCAGGGAGTGGGGGCCCTCATCGATTTAAAAAACCAGCAGGCCGAGCAACATGCCAGTCAACGACGACAACTAGGACAGAGGGAGGCAAGACTGGCTGAGCTCTAGGTGGTGCAGAGGGACATAAGCCATTCACTCCGTCGGATTGCTGACAACATGCAGCACCCTCCCTGTGTCATCAGGCCAGACACATCGAGGCAAAGACTGCCAACAGGCACAGGGAGGGAGGAGGAGGTGGAATCATCCGACGGAGAGTCCCAGGCATCATCAAGGCCTGCATATGAGGGTCCCCCAAGGAAGGTGGGTCGTCCACGGAGAAGACGTTGAGAGGCAGAGGGCCATGCGCATCTCCCAGGCCACCTGGTCTGGCATCTTGCCTTTGTGTGCAACAGCATCACCTTATTGACTGTCTGACTCTCCCACATGGACTTGCGGGTCGCAGTGTCACCAATGATGCCAAACACTGTGGTCTGGACTCTGTTGACTAAAACTGCAAGGCATCACATCTCCCTCTGTGAACTTTGGATTCCCCGCATTTTTGTACAGCACCTAACACCTACTCACATTTCACTCACAAGATGGAGAAATAAAAATAACAAACACAATACGTATTGATGTAGAAGTATTTTTTCCCTGAGTCAACAACATACGTGTCTGGATATGCCAAAGTATGCCAGAGTGTTGAACAAACTCAAGCCATCCATACACTGGGATCTGAGTCTGGTTGGGGACATGTGGACACACATAGGTCATAATGTATGATCAACTACATCCATGGAGGGAAATACTCACATGTGATGGTTACAATTTGCTGAGGGTGGGGGTGGCTTAGCATACTGCTCTGACAGACAGTTACGTAAGAGTCTCATGAAGGTGTACAGGTCATGCGTAATGTGTCGGTGTCCAGGGAGGGACTACCAGGTTTGTTTGTTGATGTGGGAGAACTATCACCCACATGCAGTTGTACTGTGGAAGTGATGAATGTTGCCCAGGGCAAGGGTGGCTGGACGGACTACAGGCAACGGGGTGTTGGATGGGAGACGTCCATATTTGTTTTTTGGGCTGTGGTTGTGGAGTGCCTACTGAGTGTGGCTGAGGAGTATGAAGGTGATCCTGCAGTTGACAGTGGGACTCTCAATCATTCAATCGATCAGAATATTTGTAAAGTGTGCTACATACCCGTGAGGGTTTCAAGGTGCTGGGGGAGGGGAGGGGGCTGCTACTGATCGAAGAGTCAGGTCTTGAGGAGTTCTCTGAAGGCCAACAGGTCCTGGGTCCGATGTAAGTTGGTTGGGAGAGTGTTCCAGTTCTTGGCGGCGAGGTGGGAGAAGGATCTGCCGCCGACGGTGGTTTTCCGGATGCGTGGAACTGTGGCGAGGGTGAGGTTAGCAGAGCGGAGGCTGCGGGTGGGGGTGTAGAAGCTGAGTCGGTCGTTGAGGTATGCTGGTCTGGCGTTGTGTAGGGCTTTGTGTTCGTAGATGAGGAGTTTGAAGGTGATCCAATGCAGGCCTCTCAGGTGGGGTGTGATGTGACTGCATCGGGGGCGTCGAGGATCAGTCTTGCCGAGGCATTGTGGATGCGTTGCAGCCGTCTCAGGAACTTTGTTGTTGTTCCCGCGTAGAGGGTGTTCCCGCAGTCCAGTCTGCTGGTGACGAGGGCCTGGGTGACGGTTTTTCTTGTGTCGGAGGGGATCCATTTGAAGATCCTGCGGAGCATTCGGAGGGTGTTGAAGCATGACACGGAGATGGCTTTGACTTGCTTGGTCATGGAGAGGGCGGAGTTGAGGATGATCCCCAGGTTCTGTGCGTGGTCGGTGGGTGCTGGGGCTGTTCCTAGCCATGTTGGCCACCAGTAGTCGTCCCAGGCTGATGGGGTGGTATCGAGGATAAGGACCTCAATCTTGTCTTAATTCAGCTTCAGCCTGCTGTCCTTCATCCATTCTGCAACGGCCTTCATTCCCCTGTGGAGGTTGGCTTTGACGGTGTGGGGGTCTTTGGTGTGGGATATGATCAGTTGGGTGTTGTTGGCATAGGAGATGATGTTGAGGCTGTGTTGTCAAGCAACGTGGGCGAGTGGTGCCATGTAGATATGGAACTGCGTCGGGCTGAGGGATGATCCCTGTGGGACGTCGCAGATGATCTCAGTGGTCTTGGAGTGGAAGGGTGGGAGGCGGACGCTCTGGGTTCAGCCGGAGAGGAAGGATGTGGTCTAGGCCAGGGCCTTTTCTTGGATTCCTGCGTCGTGGAGGCGTGCTGTTAGGGTGCAGTGGCAGACCGTGTCAAAGGCTGCTGATAGGCCCAGAAGGATGAGGGTGGCTGTTTTTCCTTTGTCCATCAGGATCCACATGTCGTCGGTGGTGGCGATGAGGGCGGTCTCGGTGCTGTGGTTACTCCGAAAGCCGGACTGGGATAGGTCCAGGATGTTGTTGTCTTCGAGGTAGCCGGTCAGCTGTCTGTTGGCAATCTTCTCCGTGACTTTCGCCGGGAAAGGGAGCAAGGAGATGGGCAAGAAGTTCTTGAGGTCATTGGGGTCCGCCTTGGGTTTCTTCAGTAGGCCGTTGATCTCAGCGTGCTTCCAGCTCTCCGGAAAGGTTGCTGTCTCGAAGGAGATGTTGATTGTTTTTCAGAGATGGGGTGCGATGGTTGTGCTGGCTTTGTTGAAAACGTGGTGAAGGCATGGGTCAGATGGGGATCCGGAGTCGATGGAGTTCATGGTCTTGATGGTGTCTTCGTCACTGACGTTGGACCAGGCGGTCAGGTGACTGGTGCGGGTGGGGGTTGCAGGGCTGGTGGTCTCGGCGGTGGATGAGGGGGTGTCGGTGTTGAAGCTGTCATGGATGTCGGTGATCTTGCGGTGAAAGAAGGTGGCCAGAGAATCGCACAGGTCTTGTGATGGTGGAATGTCATTGGTGTTTTAGCTGGGGTTTGAAAGGTGTTTCACGTAGTTGAAGAGCTCTTTGGTGTTGTGTGCGTTGTTGTGTAGGCAGTCCTTGAAGGCCGTCCTCTTGGTAGTCCTGATGAGTTGGTGGTGTTTGTGGGTGGCGTTCTTGTGGGCTGTCTGGTGTTCAGTTGCGGAGCCAGTTCTTCTCCAGTTTCCGACAGGTGCGTTTGGAGGCTCGGAGGTCTTCGGTGAACCAAGTGGCTTTCTTGCTGGTGTGATTGGTTGCGGAGGTCTTGAGTGGGTCGAGGGTGTCGGCGCTTTTGTTGATCCACTGTTTGAGGTTGATGGTGGTGGCGTTGGGGTCGGTGGGTGGTCCCGGGGCCAGGGTGGTGGTCAGTTGGTCCTTGGTGACCTTGCCCCAGGAGCGGCATAGCAACTGTTGGGTGCGGTGGTGTTTGGTGGGCTTCCTGAAGGTGAAGTTGATGCATCTGTGGTCAGTCCAGTAAGGTTCGGTGGTGTGGTTGAAGGAGACGTGGTGACTTGCGGAGAACATGGGGTCCAGTGTGTGTCCAGCAGCCTGGGTGGGTGTTGTCACGAGCTGTTTGAGTCCGAGGTTTGCGAGGTTGTCGATCATGGCGGTGGAGTTGGCGTCGTTGTTGTTTTCGAGGTGGAAGTTCAGGTCCCCGAGAAGGATGTAGTCCATGGAGGCGAGGGCGTGGGTGCTGATGAGGTTGGCGATGGTGTCGCTGAACTGTGGTTGGGGTCCGGGTGGTCTGTAGACAAGAGTTACTCTGAGGGTGGTGTTGGGGTCGGTGTGGATCTGGAAGTGCATATGCTTGGCGGTGGTGAGGGTGTCGTCGGTGTTGGTCGTGATTCTGAGGGAGTCCTTGTGGATGATGGCGATTGCCCCTCCCACTCTGTTGGTGCAGTCTCTGCAGGAGATTTTGTAGCCCTCTTGGATGGCGATGTCTGGTGCCGAGGTGACGTTCAGCCAGGTCTCCGTCAGGAAGGCGACGTCGGGGGTGGTTGAGTCTAGGAGGTCCCAGAGTTCCATGGCGTGCTTGTGAGCGGAGCCGGTTTTGAGGAGGATGCATTGGAGGTGGTGGGTTCTCTGGTCGATGGTTTGGCTGGCCGGATGCTGTTGAAGCTGCAGTTCCGGCAGGTGAAGGGCCCTTGGGTGTGCTTCTGGGTACCCCGCTAGCAGGAGTGATCGCGTCCGGGGTTGAGTGCGTGGAGGGTGCTGGAGTCGTAGTACAGTCTGGTGTTGTGGCGGCTTTGGGGTCCAGGGGTTCTGGCGCTGGGCGCGGTCTAGGCGCGGACGGGCGCAGACAGGCTAGCCTTTGGGGCGCCTTCGGGGCACCAGTGGTGCGGCCACACAGCGGCCGCCATTTTAAAGCGGGGAGGGATGGAGGAGAACATGGGAGGCGGGAGCGTGGTGGCAAGGGGGCATGGCCGCAGGCGCAGTGGCAGGAAGGAGTGTGCAGAAGCAAGGGGGCGGGTGGGAGAAAAAATGCACGAGCATGCCTTAGCGGCTACAATGGAAAAACAGAGCACAGCGTACACTAAGGAGAAAGAAAATACAAGTTACAAATCACGGGGGAAAGTGCAGTAGGCAACCGCGAATGCACAGTGGAAGGGCGGGCACAGCAGGCACGAACTCGCGCTTCACGCTGTAGCGGGCAGGGAACAGGTGGAGCTGTTCTATGGCAGGGGGGGCGATCTGGCCTGCAAGCAGGGTCAAGGGTCACTCTTGACTCTAGTAGGTATCTCAGGTGGACGGTCATGTGGCTGTGGCAGGGGATGTTGATGATGAGGTGTGCGCATGCACCCTGGGTGTGCATATGTCCTCCTGGAGTCTGGATCTTCTTCCTGTGTAGAGGTTGTTGCCATAGTTGAGTCGGCTGCTGTTGTGGACCTGGGTGGCTGTCTGTCTTGACTAGTAGTGGATCTATCTGAAGGTCATTTCCAGCATGTGGATGGACTTGCAGCATGAGGTAGCGATGGTGTGGATTTGGGGAACTAGATGCAAACATTGATGTACCAATGCAGGATGGTGGTGTGTTTGTCCTCCAACCAGGAGCTGCTCTACCACTGACCCATTTAACCTGTGTAGGTGTGGGCCTGCGTGCTGAAGTACTAGTCCAATGTCTGAGGAGCAATCAGTAAAGTGGTGTACCAGCTCAGTGGTCTCAGATTTTGACACAATTTATGTGGAAGCCTCTCAGCTCGATTAGCATATGTCAATACACTTCCCCTATTGACCCCATGCCCACAAAGCAATACAACATCCTTGCAAAGATTCACTATCAACACTTAAATGTCATGTGGAACCCTTACCTCACATTGGTATATAACCCGGATGTGTGGAGACACACGTTCCTCCTACACATCTTAAGTAAAGGCAGCACAGATTCTGTATAAGCTTCCAATCATACACCAAAATCTATCTATCAGTCCTGGCGAAGATTTCTGTGACATTTTCCTGGCAGCAAATGATGCACTTTGTTGAAGATAATAGCCTCCTTCATGACTCGCAATCCAGCTTCCATCCCATAGTACACAGTTTGCCCTCATACAAATGGCAGACTCTATACGCTGGGAGGTAGACGGAGGTTCCAAGGCGGCGTTGGTGCTGTTAGACATGTCTACAGCATTTGACACCGTATACCATCCAATTCTTCAGAACCCTACGACGACCATAGGTGTGTGGTCCTCAGTGTTGAACTGGATATTGTCCTAACTATCTGAGTGCACACATCAGGTCCGCACCTACACATTGTACTCCACAGTCAAACCACAGAAGTGGGGTATGCTGCAGGGCTCTGCTCAGAGCCCGCAGACTTTTGTAATATTTACTTTACCCCGCTGGCTGAATCGATTGCCATGTCTGAAGTCTAAATGATATCATATGCTGAGGATCTGTTCCTTCTAATCACCGAAAATCCAGTCAGAGCTGCAATTTTTGAGCATCACCACAATTGGTGTTGTATGTCACTCTGGGGGTGTACCTCATAAATATATTGACAATCATACTCCTAGAATGTTGGTGTTGTCCTTGCGGGTGGTCCAGTGTCCGTCTGTGATGGCAATGTAGAAGTAGTGTGCGGGGCTTACGTACAACCAGGTCCCAGTAATGAAGGTGATGTGTTGTGTTGATGAGGTAACAGAGTCCAATGTTGGGCTGGTGTAAGTAGCATGTGTGCAGTACAACGCACATGACCAGCTTGTATGGACATGCACTGTTATGTGTGGCAGTGCAGTGTTAGCAGTATGAGTTGCAAACACAGCCTGCGAAGCTGTCAAGTGTGCGCTTAGGGGTTGCCTGATACCAGGTGGATGACTGTCTGGTGTTCACTGTGTGGAGAGTGGCAGGAGCATGAGTCTGTTGTGTAACCTGTGTAATTGAATGACCACAGGGCCTTGCACTGTGCACGTTGCAGGCGCTGACGGTCCTGCCTTTGTCATGGAGGTGGTGCAACTGTGGCACTGACAAGCTGCGGCCTGCCTTAAGAATGGACGGATGGATGGAGGAGCATATTGGAGGCATGTGTGTTGCAGAATCTGGGCACTGGGTGTTGCCGTGTCACTGGGGAGGCAGCATCTGGAATGTGTGAACACATGATGGCAGAAGGTGTGAGACACCATGGAAAACTAGCAGGCAAAGACAAGGATTATTGCAGGGAACCATGTTACATGTGTATGGAAAGGAAGGAGTGTCTGGTTACTCATGGGTCACTGCTAGAAAATGGGCGAACAATCACCAAATATAACGGCCACAGGATCAGGCACAAAAAAGGCCAAGCGGGGCACAGGACAAACAGCATCAGCAGGTGTTGCATGACGGTTGTGGGTATTAAGCTAAAACAATACAAACACAACCATGTATGTCAATCACAATATGGACCATGACCTATTACAAACACCATGCATGTTGACCCAGTACACATAACCACATATGCACAATCATTGTAAAGTATGCCATAGATGACGCATGCAGACTGGCAAGACATCTGCGGTGAGAGTAATGGGGCACAATGTACACTTGGGAAAACTTTAACTACAGAAATGGTTCAAGTATGTATTGAGGCCAAGCTGCTTTAGCCAATGTACGTGGTCAGTGGCATTGCTCAGAAGAAAATAACTGTCATGCAATGAGGGTACCTGTAAAGCGGGTGAAACAATCTCCACACGACTGCCAGGGACTGTTGGTACCTTTGATCCTCAGATTTGTGAGATGCTCAAAGGGGTCCATCTCCAGATAGCCCCTTGGTCTGAGTATGAATAACAGACTCAAAAGGGTGATCAGGCAAGGGAAGGAGAGGATGGTAACAGAAGGGAGGGAGATCTGAAACAAAGGTAAACAAGAATAACATTTCAACACTTCTTGGCACTGAATCACATTATACCTCATGACGTATACTGTAACAGTTACACCTGTGTAGTTTAACCACAGCTACTGTATCCAATTTGTGAGCACAGGTTTTGAAATGATACTACATCTGAGGTTTGAACAGGGACACACAAAAGGTAGCAGAGTTTGTCACCTAAATGAGGGGGGTCTAACGCTCACTAGGCTGCTTCAATGCAAATTAGAACCATGTGCTCATCAAGTTAGTCACAGTGTATGAATGAGGCTAACATATACAATGAATCGAATGTGTAGCAGTGCTACTCACACAAAGCCAAAAAACTGTATTCAGCCCTGGGAAATCAGTGAGGGTCATGAATGTAAGATACACATCACCCGCAAGAGCCGTACTTAGCTCATCCAACAAGGAAGGGGATTTTTGAAACACAAGGAGCCTAGCAAGAGCCAGTCATTGGCTCTTCCAACTGTGCCTTACAATGCCAAACATTACAAGCAGGTGTGACCAAACTCTACAGAGAGTAATGAGGAACAAAGCCACTAAACCACCCCTACCATGACCAGGATATGCAGAATGGCACAGAGAGATTGCAGGGATTAACAGCCACCGACTGGTGTAACAGAAGTGTTTACATTTGTCACAGCACTACGTTGGTACATCATTAGTGCAACATTCCTGGAATCTTGGGACTGGAAAGTTAACATAAACTTACCAAGAAGGCTTGCAAAGCAGTGTTCTCCACTGGCACTGATGTAGCAACTTGACAGTGACATTACATACTGGCACAAGGGGCAATTCATCTATGCGAACAGACTCACTGGACAGTTGCAGAACATGTGGAACAAACACTGGCCCACACCTTCACAACATGTCATTAGGTAATCCAAACTGTACTGGGCCACAAGATTAATGTGATGAGCCACACACACCTGCTGCACACAGTGAGGCTGCAATTCCACACAGAGCCTGTGACTGTGATGTCACACACAACGTCAACCAGTGACATCCGCAATGTGTCTGGCATAAGGTTTAAACACATTGATGCATTCACCAGAGTCAACACTCAACAACAGATGACTGACAAGATGGGTGACTGTCCCGTCATGGGAGTGTTGCAACATGCATCTTGATCCATGTTAATGACACATGTATGTATGCTTCTACAACATGCACAGAAACAGTTTCCACACATTCCCAAAGCATACCAACCCAAAAAAGCATGTTTAGATATCTTACCCAAACTGACATTTCCACATGTCTGTGCATGGAACGCTGATTTGGCACACGTTGCAATCATCAGGATGAATAGCAGGAGTACCAAGATGACAGGAACAGACAACAGGCAGAGCAACCAGGGAATGACAGGCACACAAGGGGACACATTAATGAGATTTCCATACAGACATGGTCATGTGAAAATACATCACAATGTAGTACACATGTACATTCCAAAATCACTCATTGCACATATGCGTGTGTCATCACATCATCACTTGTGTGACACATCACAACAAACATCAAAGTGACTTCGCATACAGTCAGCTGGACACACAGTATGCAACACATGCCACTCTATGCCACAAGCTTACACACGAATTCCCAGTGACTCACCATTAAGAGAAGAAGTTGCGTATGAGCTGACTCCGGATATCATCCTCCTCCTCCTAATCACTTTCATCGTGGCTTATCCTTCGTCCTCAACGGGTGGATCTTCCAGCTCCTCAGGATCCAGGATGAGTGGCACGGTCTTCTCAACTGCCATGTTGTGCAGCATGCAGCACACGATGAAGATGTTGCACACCTTGACCGGAGCGTATGGGAGTGATCCACCAGTCCAAACGTTCGCTCAATTACTCACCTGGTTTGCCCGTGTGCATTGTTGTACCGCTGGTCTGCAGCTGTTCTTGGGTTGCAGAGCGGTGTCATGAGCCACGGCATGTTGGGATATCCCGCGTCTCCTGCAAATATGCATCGCGTAAAAATGTGGGTAATGACATGCCGTCAGAGCAAACAAAAAATGAGACATACAGGACAAACAGAGTATACACACCAACAAGACATGCTTGATCGTTGCACAGCTGCAGCATCATCTGTGGTACCATGCTATGCCTCATGATGAATGCATCATGGCACGATCCTGGAAAATCTGCACAAACATGGGAAATCAGCATGTTAGTAAGAAACACCACCAGGGCATTTTTTGAGGGGTAATGTTTCCTATTGTGGTAGGCCTGCTCCTGAGCCTGTGGTGGCACCAAAGCCACATGTGTACCATCAATGGACCCAAAGACATGTGGCATCCCTCCCAGGGCGTAGAATTCACAATTTTTCCTTTAGTGTATATTTTGTTACTTGTATGTGCGAAAGACGGTCACCTGATGAAGGCAGATTGCCGAAAGGAGCGTAGTCAAAAAGCACCGCTTTGCCTATTTTAAAAGAAAATTGACCGGTCTAGTGTGATCTGTTTATGTCTATGTGTTTTTCTATACGTGATCTTTGAACTAAAAATATTTGGATGATGAGCTAAAAACAAAAAAAAGAAAAAATGTCTATAAAAGAAATCTAAAACAAAATATCAATATGAAATAAAAATGTCTCTTATATACAACAAAACTCTGATTCCATATATGTAATTCATAGTCGCAATTTTTTGGTTTACTTTTAAAGGAGAGATTTGGCAGTTATTAATTGGGTGTTTGCTATAGTTCTTTATTTTTCCAATGATACTATTTCCCTACGTATAGCAAACTAAGTATTTATAGGGGTCCCCTGTTTTCCAAATAATACACTGTTGAGACTGACAGGCGAGTGATCTCTGCCAGGGTGTGTATGTGTGGTCCGCTGAGGGTTTTTAGGTGTTGTGGGATATGTGACAGCATGTCACTTGCTGTCCAACACCCTGCAGTTGCATGTGTTGTACAGTGTGTGCCATAATTAGTGAGTGTGTTGCACCCCTTATGCCATCTGTTGCCTTTCAAAGGCATATAGTGCATTAGTGTTTGCCCACAGGCCAAATTCACATGGACAATGATGCAAGTCCTGTTAGCATCCTATGCCCTGTTCACATCAGCAATGTAGTGCACGTGTGTGTCTCTGGGACATGGAGCAGGTGTAGTGATGTTGTTTCACTTTGTCTTCCTGAAAGGTAACTGCCTATGAGAAGGGGGAGATCTGGTTGGACGTTGTCAGGGCTGTCAGGTCTGTGGAGGGCACTAGCTGGCGGCTGAGCAACATCAGAAAGAGGTGGCAGGACATCTGGTGCTGGAGCCGGCGTATCGCCCGGGTCCAGCTGAAGCGGTCACCTCCAAGCCGGCATGGCGGCAGCCGTCACCTCACGACCCACATGCTCCGGGTCCTGGAAGTGGTCTTTCCAGACCTCCATAGGCAGTTGCAGGACAGACAGCAGCAAGGAGGGGGTAGGTACATGTCTGTTTGCAAAGCTGTGTGTCACATGCTACTTGAGGTGCTCTGAAGCCTGGAAACACTCCCACAGTTGGGGGCTCTGGTCAGACAGGCTATTTGTGCATTGTAGTTTCAATTACCCATATTCAGCTGATGCTCTTTTCCATCCCTTCCCCTCCTCCACAGGGGTCCCCAGGTTTGTGTTTTTTTAATTTTTCACATGTACTTCTAGGGTGCAAGGTAATTAGACTGCACATTGATTAGCGCATCATGTGGGAGGGAGGTCTGTGACATGTGTTGGTCCCTTGCCTGTGCCACGACCTGAGCACTGTGTTTGGCCTTAATATTTGTTTGCACTGATCATGAGTCTCAACATAGGAGTGTAATTTTAAAAATGCACACTCTAGCAGCATGCATGACCCATGTTGCTCACTCATACGTGATGTACATCATTTCCAAGATATGCATAGTGACAAGACGGTTATTAATGAGACAGTCAGCAATTTCTAAACCCACGGATCTGTGTGCCCACAATAGCCCCCTGCAACACCCTGGCCTCCTAATCATGTGTGTCATCCAACACTGTGCCCATTCTATGTGGGTTCAGCATGGTTGTGCCTCAGTGGCATTGGTCCCTGCCATACTTTGTATTTATCATGTGTTAGCTACATGTGCACACTGTTCATGGATACAAGATTTGGCTTGTGCATACTCACACTGGGCCGTACCTGTGTGCCTATTCACAAGAATCTGTTGCTGGTTGTTTGTGACTAATATGGATTTCCAGGCACACGAGGTGACCTTGGTTTACTTTTTCAAAAGTTGCTGCACAGTTTTTGATACCCTGATTCAGAGTTTTCACTTCTTGAGCTGTACAAATCACATTAATGGAGTGATGGGGGTGTTATGCAGGAGAGGTGTGATGGGCCTGCCTGTTTGGCCTTGTCAGTTGTGAGCTGTGGATGTAATTTGTGAGGTAGAGTTATCCCCATGCACTTCCCCTGTGATGCTGGACAGTGCTGTGATTGGGGGCTTTACAGGCTATGCTTTTTGCTTACAGAGATGATTGTGCCTCAAAGATTTTTGCAACATGTATGTAGTTGCGGTGCTACGCTGTTTTGTCTTAGTGCGCACACTACAGTGCTCACATTTCCCATGTGGTTAAGGGTGTGTCTAAAATGCAGCAATGATTTTGATTTTCACAATTTCATGCACATTAGCTTAAGCATTGACCTGATTTGGGACATGAGGGCCACTTCACATGACAGCCAGTGTGTGTTATGTGCTAGCAACTGTATGATCTGGTGATAGATGCCCCTGTGAGGACTGACACATTTGAAGTGATATCACATTGATGAATGTACCTAGGCACTCCCAACACTTGTTGAGAGTTGTTAATGTTTGGAATGTGTTCATATGACAAATTGTGTAGGTTACATTTATGTGTCTGCATTATAGTTGTCTCACAAGGTAGTGCACACCACACAACGTGCAATATTTTTGAATAAGCAGGCAGGTTTTGAATGAGGCCAGTGTTAGTGGTTAATGGTGTGCCTTGATCTAAATATACATGTCCCCACAGTGGTCTTGAGTGCTTTAGACTCCTTTGTTGTCAATTGTACAGACTAATGTGTGTCAATCCATCAAGACCTCAGTTGGACCATGTATATGGTATATGGTCCACGCCATTTGTTTCTAACAGTGTTTCATCTTGAAGTGCGCAAGCTGTCTCAATAAATGTGACTGTTGTTTGTGTGCATTTCCTTGTGAGAGATCTTTCATGCAGGCACATATGTGTTATGTTCACAAGATGGATAATTTGCACATGGAATACAAGTTGAATATGTGAAGTGTGCAGAGTCCCAAGATGCCAAGATTTTATGACTTAGTTTTCACCAAACAGTACTTCCTGGGCTCTGGGTGTGGTGTAACCTTGGGGAGTGAGGTGTGTTATGTTTGCCCTGAGGGGCAACACAACTGTTTATTTATTTATGCACTTGAGGAGGCATAACTTCATTGTATAGATGATCAGCTCTGATGTAAACAAACATAACCTCCTCAGTGTGACTCTCACTCGTTGTGGCCTGGTCTGTTATTTGGATCCTTGTGTCCAAGTAGCATTGTGTCTATACCAACTGTGCAGTACTAGTCTAAAATATGTGCTGAGTTATGTGGCTGTTACTCATGATGCATGCCATGATTTGCAATGTGCCCAAATAATTTTGTGGTCATGTGTCATATGTGTACAGGTGACTGATGCATTTTTGTTTATTCTCCTTGCCAACAGCATCATTAACCGACACAGGGGGAGACATGAGCACGGACCAGGAGGAGGGACCCAGCCGCAGTGCCACCAGTGCTGAGGAGTCGGAGGGAGCCAGTGGCACGGAGGGTGAGGGGAGTCAGGCGGCCGGACCTTTGGAAGCCGACACTTCTTATCACGCGGACGGCTCAGCTTCTGACTCCCAGGAAGAGGGGGAATACACAGCAACAGCATCTTCTACCACTGTGTCTGTCCCCACCTCCTCCAGACCCATCTCCACCCTCCCAGTTGCTAGTGTCCCTTCTGTCCATGCTGCCCCCATGTCTCCTTCGTCCCCGGCAACGCATCCCCTGCCCCTGTCTCCCCTGCTGCCCTCAGTACCGAGTCTGTGGACCTACTCCAGCAGATTCATGTTGGTCAGACATCAATGCTGACTGTCCTCCATGGCCAAACTCGGATACTGACACAGTTGTTGTCATTCATGGAGGGCATGTCAGCTAACATGTCTGACCAACGTCGAACCAACGAGGGCACTGATGGCAGCAGTTGCCCTCCTGCAGCGGCCCGTCCCCTCTACTCCTTCAGACCCATCCACATCCCCCTCCCCCATACCTGTCCACAGAACACGCAGACACACAAGATCACGCACACCAACAGAGCCACCCTGCACACCACCGCAGATGTCTAGGCGCAGATCTCCAGGCACCCAATCTAAGGGGGATGCAGGCATACCCACAGGGACTGGGGTCAGACGGCAGGTGCGCAGCCACAGACAATGTCCGCAAGACTAAGAGCCCTGTACCTCCACTCCCATTGTGTCCCTGGGTGCAGGTGGTGGTCTGGCTGAACTGGCAGCAGTGTGCAGCGCTGAATATGTTTCCACCTTTGGCGCTGCATAAGCCACTGAGGAGGATTCCTCCCCCCCTGCACCCACAACACCTACCCTTACCTCTACTGTCCCTGCGGTGCCGGTCACTGACCCAGATGATGCCCCCCATGGGTCCACAAACCTTTAACTCCATCATGTGCAGGCAAGTTTGGGGGTGACAACCTCCCTAACGTACCACCGAAAAGAACATTATTGAGGACTGGCCATTGGCCTTCTTTGAGCAGGAACTCATTTATGAACTTATTTTCCTTTTGGAGCTGAATAAAGCATTTTATTTTTCATTCTAAACTATTGCATTTCAGGTACTTGCTTTAGGTGCTGTCTGACTAGGAGTTGGTGTCATGGTAATGTTTTGGAATTGTGAAAGATGTTTATTTTCTGATGGTAATGTGGTGGACCATGGTATCAATGTGCCATCACAATGTAGCAGCAAATTATCTTGATTTGTGTGTGTGTAGTTTGCCTACAGACATTGTCCGAAAAAGTGTCACTTCCTCAGTGACACATGAGATCCTCACTACAGACAGTTGCACAATTGTTGTGGTGACTTTTGTGCAGATTTCCTATTTTCTTGGACATTCCCTTCAGCAATGGCCATGCCTGCTCACAAATGAGTTGTGCTCATTAGTCTGTGCCATCCATGCTACTCACTGTACTTGTGTTTGTAGTATGTAGAAATGCCTTCATGGACACCATCAGCCTTTTTCACACTATGCAGATATATGATCACAGCCTTACCCTTATGTTTGGATTTGTGATGCAGGGTATTTGTGCACATGACTCACAATTTAGTGCTTTGTATCTAAGGGGTTTCAACCCTGTTCCTTCTATGAGAAAGTACATGTTTCACCACCTGGACATTCATATCAGGCCAGGGATATACATGAGTGTGTTTATCCTTTTTGCTCTAGTTGTTTGGTGGGCTGTTACATGACTATACACTATTGAGTCATGATGGTAGGGTGTGTAGGTTGCCTGCAACCTCCATGGGTGGATATGCATGTGGGATCTGACATCACACCCACATGTGGTGTGTCACGCAGTGTGTGGCAGAAATCCAACCTCCGTGGAGTGGAACACTGCTGTAAGTGATGTGTTGCTATGGCACTATCAGGAAGTCACAGGTTAGGGATGTAAACATACACACATGTAGTTGTTGTATGATGATGATAATGCCCCCCTTTAACTGAGCACTGCTGGGAGTCCTGTGCACCCACCCCTCCTATGTCTGGGCACTGTTGGGAGTCCTGTGCACACACCCTTCCTATGTCTGGCCAGTGCTGGGAGTCCTGTACACCCACCCCTCCTATGTCTGGACACTGCTGGGAGTCATATCCACACACCCCTCCTATGTCCGGGCACTGCTGGGAGTTATATCCACACACCCCTCCTATGTCTGGGCATTGCTGGGAGTCCTGTGAACCCACCCCTCCTAGGTCTGGGCACAGCTGTGAGTCATATCCACACACCCCTCCTATGTCTGGGCACTGCTGGGAGTCCTGTGCAACCACCCCTCCTATGTCAGGGCAGTGCTGGGAGTCCTGTGTACCCATCCTATGTACTGCTATGTCTGGGCACTGCTGGGAGTCATATCCACACACCCCTCCTATGTCTGGGCACTGCTGGGAGTCCTGTGCACCCACCCCTCCTATGTCTGGGCAGTGCTGGGAGTCCTGTGCACCCACCCATCCTATGTCTGGGCACTGCTGGGAGTCATATCCACACACCCTCCTATGTCTGGGCACTGCTGGGAGTCCTGTGCACCTACCCCTCCTGTGTCTGGGCAGTGCTGGGAGTCCTGTTCACCCACCCCTCCTATGTCTGGGCAGTGCTGGGAGTCCTGAGCACCCACCCCTCCTATGTCTGGGCACTGCTGGGAGTCCTGTGCACCCACCCCTCCTATGTCTGGGCATGGCTGGGAGTCATATCCACACACCCCTCCTATGTCTGGGCACTGCTGGGAGTCCTGTGCACCCACCTCTCCTATGTCTGGGCAGTGCTGGGAGTCCTGTGCACCACCCCCCCCCTATGTCTGGGCACTGCTGGGAGTCATATCCACACACCCCTCCTATGTCTGGGCACTGCTCGGAGTCCTGTGCACCCACCCCTCCTATGTCTGGGCACTGCTGGGAGTCATATCCACACACCCCTCCTATGTCTGGGCACTGCTGGGAGTCATATCCACACACCCCTCAGATGCCACGCACCGTACCCCAACATTAATGGCATGTGTGCAGCTCGTATCACTATTGCAATGGTGATATACAAGAGCGTGTGACGCACCGTACCCCAACATTAATGGCGTGTGTGCGGCTCGTATCACTATTGCAATGGTGATATATGCAAGCATGTTACGCACCGTACCCCAACATTAATGGCATGTGTACGGCTCGTATCACTATTGCAATGGCGATATACGCGAGCGTGTGATGCACTGTACAGGTACACTTCCGTTGTTGTGGTACGCTGTTCTCACCGTATGCGCCGTCGTTGGTTTCTATGCACCAGGTCGTAGGACTGTGAATTAGGACGAAACAGCATAGGCTGTTTTTCTGGATCTATTGTCCTGTTTTGACTAGCCACTAGTAGACGTTTAAATAAAGGCAAAAAAGAAATACCAAGGAGGTGAAAGTTTCATTTCAAATAGAATGTATTGGTTTTGCTGTCTCACATATTAGATGAGTGGATGCAAGATATATGCTTGAGCATTATATAATTCTATGAGGTTGGAATTTTATACCTTAGGGTACTGTGCTCCTCTACCTGTGTAGTTGAACTACGGGTAGAATGTTCGAAATTAAAAAGAGACAAACATACCAGCCATTATAAGCTTGGGGGCTCTCTGAAATGGGGTATAGAGAGGCAGCGAAATAACTCCCAGTCCTTCCATTTAGCAGTTCTTCCGCGTGACACTAGAACACGCCAACTGGTAGCTAGCTTTGTTGCAGGACGAGTAAAAACTTAACAACGTGGCTTATGAGGATTTTCCGTATAACCGCGGTGGCTTATCCAGGGCATTGGCGCCAGCTCATCTCTCCCCTCAGCAGTTCGGATAAAAAGGCACCTTTTCAGCTGTTAATAGCTTGTGCTGTTCTAAATATACACAATCAACCTTGGGTAAATATTGCACTTTCTGCGCCATTGTTAAACACTTCGGAGCACACCATTAATCTGGGCGCGGGAGGGGCGTGTGTTTACTCTCTAATAGGAACAGTTAAAAGGTGTGCTCAGCGAGTGGAGACCTGAATTCAGCTCGCCTTTGTTTTTCCCCCGAGCTACTGGGGAAGAGGTAACTCTCCGACGCCCACTACCCCCCTCCCTTTCCACCTGGAATTCAAAAATCAAGGGACTGAAATACGACACGAGCAATCCACCTGGGATCCTGCCTGTGCCCCGGCACTGGAGTGAAATAATCTCTCTCTTCCGGAGGTGCTTTAAAGTCAGACGCCCAAACAATATCAATGCTAAATACTTGAATGGTATAATGACAAGCTTCGTGCAGGAGTTTGTGAAGTTTTAAGGTATTTTTGTTTATATTGAGACCAACGTGACCTGTGTACACAGAGCCCTACAGTAACACTGTTTGTAATACATGAAAAATGTGTTTATTTCATTTATGTGTTGCCTTTCATGGAGGTACCGAGTGAATTTACAACTAAAAAGGGTCTGTAAATCCAAGTCTATGCATCAGTTATAACAGCTCCTTTCAAATAAACATTTTCATAAAATTAACTTTAAACCCTCATCAGCAGGCGTGTTTCCGAGCGCTATCCACATACTCTGGGCAAAGGAGTAACCAAAACTCGAAAAACCAGGCTCCCACATTTTATTTACTACTGTTTCGTTTGTTTAAAATAAACCCGACTACAATAAGCATTGATAAAATTCACTCTAAGAAAAAAACTACATTTAAGCAAAAGTAAGACTTTAAAACAGCCATCAGGTACTGACTAAATCCGAATATTCGTCGAGTTTTAACAGTATAAACACATCGCAGGAAATGACAAAAATGTCCAGCGCCAAAAAAAAGGGCGAACAGCACGCAAAAAAGCATACGTATTTTAAACAAAAAACAAGGGGGGATGATTCTAACGGAGGGCAGAACGGCACAAAACACCAGGCAGACAGAGGGTAGAAGGACACAAAAAGGAGGGGGGTGATTATAAAGGAGGGCAGAACGGCACAAATCACGAGGCAGACAGAGGGCAGAAGGACACAAAAACGAGGGGGGGATGATTCTAACGGAGGGCAGAATGGCACAAAACACCAGGCTGACAGAGGGAAGGACACAACAAGCACTGGCCCTGGTGCCACTGCACCTGCTGCATTACCGACAGCTTACACTTTTGATTGTCTTTGACTCCGTGTCTCCCTTCCCCGGTACCCTTGCCCACCTGTCGATGTGGGGGAGGAGAGAGACTAGGCGAGGAAAGGCTGAGCTTGAGAAAACAGCCATTCACATGAAAATACGCATACGATCAGCCGGAGTCTGTCCTCAGCAGTGACAACCAGCAGAGACGGAGATTGCTAACGGGGAGTGGGGTGCACACCGCATGCAGCAGGCGCAGCTCGGATCTCAGACCGCACTGCAGACTGCAAGCCAGAGACTGCCGTCTGGAAATGCTGGAACTGGAAATAGAGACTGTCTGCTCGAGACACAGTGCGAACTAGAGGTAAAACCGCCTCCAATCTCAAGAACTGAGACTGTCTCCAACCTCAAGAACTGAGACTGCCTCCAACCAACTTCAAGTCATACTGCAAACTAGAGCCGAGACTGCCTCCAGGCTCGGGACTGCCAACTAGAGCCGGGACTGCCCCTAAACTCGAGTCTGACTGCAGACCAGGCCTGAGACTTCCTCCAAGCTCGAGTCTGAGTGCAGACCAGAGCCGTGACTGCCTTCAAACACGAATTTCCGGGAACGGGCACACGGACACAAGAACAAAGCCTCGAGGGGGAGGAGAGACGCTGACTGCGGGAACGGGCACAGTGAGCCTCGCAGGCTGTAATACAAAATAGTGGCCGAGAGCCTTGTGGGCTCTAAAGAAACAAGTGCCCCCTTCTTGAGCCTCGGGGGCTGTAGAACAAATGTGCCTCTTTGTTGGAGTCCCGCTCTGGGGACTCTGACACACGGGGCCCCAAAAGGTGAGGCTAGGATTACTGGGGGGGCGGGCACCGGCAATGTGCCCAGACGCCTCCCTCTTGGCCAAGGAACCCCGGTCCCACTTACCGGAGCTCCCAGGTGTGAGCTAAAGTCTCCGCTGGGCTCCGGCCGGCTTCCTGGAGGCAGCTCTCTTCTCCAGCTGCAGGGCTCTCCCTTCACTCTGGGAGCCTCACGGCCCGACTCCTCCTGTTGCTCCGGAGCGGCCAACGTGCTGGGTCCGGTGGGGGCGAGGTAGGCTCTCGTCCTCCTCCTTGGTGACGGCACACCCTCGGGCACAGGCGGGGCTCTCCTTCGGTGCTCTGGCCTCGCTGGACTGCTTCACTGCGGGCCTCAGTATGTCTCGTCAACATGCAGCCCCTGTACGCCTCGCACCTCGCTGGGTGCTGGTTCCTCTCCGGCTGCGGCTGTACGCTTCGGGGCAACGCCGGGTGGGCACCGGCTTTTGGCAATTAAAGCGCTTCCCAGCGCTATGAGGAAACTAAGCGCTCCTCGCGCTAGTGAAAGATCAAGCGCTCCCAAGCTCCGAGATTTTGGGAGGGTGGGGGCGGGAACATGGACAGCGGGAGGGGGGTGCGACTCTTCCACAGTTCAGGGTCCTAGGGATGCGACCACGGGGACAGGAAAGGAACCACTCACCTGGACTTCCTCGGCCGGCGGTCGGCCGCCAAATGGCCCACACAAACTTCGAAGAGCCAAAAAAAAAGCCTCGCCCACCGCCGCATGACGTGGACAAAAGAGAAAAATTCTCAGGAAAGCCCCCGAATCTGGTCCGGCCTTGACGGACAGATCCGGCATCCAATGGCTAGCCTCCATTTATGGAGCTAGCCAATGGGAGCCGGGGGACGTTCCTGAAGTCCTTATTGTAATCAATGGATTTCGCCTGCGCCGAAAATCTGCGCGGAGCGCAGCCTTCGGCAGGCGAAACCCAAAAAGGGCACTCACATTTGTATATGTACATGTTAGTAAATAGGCCAAATTGCAATCACTAATAACCCATGCAGTCTTCCTTGTAATACGTGAAAAAAGGAAAGAGAAGGAAACAAAGTGCACAAAAAATTATGTGATAAATTAAAATCTTATCTGGAGATGGACCCATAGAATGAAAGAAAGGGGTAGGTTATCCGGAACAGATGAGACAGTCGGGACTGAAGTAACCCTTCCTTTTCTCCCGCATAAAGAAAAAGAAAATGTAAAGTGTATATATAAAATTAAGGCATGATGCACTATGAATGCATAGTGCGTGTCATATTATAAAAATATATCAAACAGCAAGATATACACAGTAGTGGGAAACAACCTTTACAACGCAACTTTTACAACGCACTACCGTTACAACTAAACTTTTACAACGCAAGATCCATTACAACGCATACCATCACAACACATAGTACCCTTACACTATCCAACACTTACCCTACTGTTGCACCCCGTGGAGTTAGAATAGTAATTTTTACCCCTATACTATCCAACACTTACCCTACTGTTGCACCCCCTGGAGTTAGAATAGTACGTTTTACCCCTACACTATCCAACACTTACCCTACTGTTCCACCCCCCTGGAGTTAGAATAGTAATTGTTACCCCTACACTATCCAATACTTACCATACATGCAATCTAATGGTATGCGTTGTGATGGTATGCGTTGTAAAGGTAGTATGCGTTGTAATGGAATGCGTTGTAAAGGTAGTTTAAAAAAATTCGTTGTAATGGCATGCGTTGTAATGGAATGCGTTGTAATGGATGGTGCGTTGTAAAAAATGCGTTGTAAAGGTATGAGTTGTAAAAGTATGCATTGTAACATCATACATCCACAGTAGGAGTTCATCATGATATAAGATATTTTGTGCAGATAATTATACAAACTAGAATCATTCCTCACGCAAATGTGTGGCTAGTTCCTCATCAAGATTGTGACCTTTAGGATATTTAGTTTCGAGTTCAGTTATCCACTTGGATTCCTGTTTACGTAGGAGCACAGTTCGATTCCCACCCCTAGGACCAGTGTGGACTTGTTCCAATGCAAAAAAGCTTAACAGCATGCTATTGGATAGTGCCCTTTTTTGATCATTGAAATTTGATCATTGTAAATTTTTATAATAATGCTCCCTCTGAGACATTGGAAGAGATGTTGAAGCATTGAGGGCAGATGTTAAAAGTTTGCTAGGATGGAAGACTAAAGACATTTTTGTTATTTGGGGAGGGACCAGTCTAACGCATTTTGAACACACTGTATGTGGGGACCTCATGAAAGAAATTATGTTTACCTGTGACATGGGCTTTGCCAACAGAATTTGTCAACGAGAGGTCCCTTTTTGTCCCACATTCAATGGCAGAGGTGTCTTTTCAATAATTGATTATATATTGATATCCGCTAGATACAGAAGATAAGTTACACATTTTAACATCTTGGATATTGCCTTAAGCGATCATTTTCCTCTAAGTGTTAAAATTACAACACTGCACCATGAATATGATAGAGATAGCACACCAAGGCAGCTCATAGGTAATATTGTCTTGAACAGACAAAATGGGTACTCCCTAAAATGGACAAAAGTGATTCCAGAGGACTTTCTTTATAATTTAGTAAAGAAATGTGAATCAAGTATCTATGTGTGCCTCGATTAAAACTCAGACAATTCTGTAATTATTAAAAACTTTACAGTAATTGCCTCACATATTAAAAAAAACCTGTGGGTAGAAATGAATAACCCTAGAGAAGATACAGCGAGCTGGTTCGACACAGCTTGCACCAAATCCTATTCTAATCTTACGCTTGCCCTAAATGACCCTGATAAAGATCAGATTTTAATTAGGGATTTGAGAAAGATCTATAAGAAGACCCTGAAGCAGAGAAAGGAAGCATTGAAAAAGGAAGCATGGGATTCTTTGTGTGAGGCTTCTTTGAAAACAGATACTGTAGCCTTCCGGAAAGCGGTTAATGCCCCTTTTTTAAATGACAAAGCAAAGGCAAGAGTAGTGATAGCCATATCAGAGAGTGAATGGGTAACACATTACGCAGACTTATATAGCACTCCGACCGCATCGGAGCAGCTTTCAAGTGTGAATGTAGTGGATGAGGAGCCCTCACATACTACCAAGAGAGTGGCTCTGGGCATCACCCTGAACAAAGTTAATTTGAGTATAAAACCTAGTATGGGAGGAAAGGCCCTGGGCCCGTTTAGGGTGCCGGTTGATTCGTATAAAAATATTGTGGCTTTATGGTGTCCACTCCTCACACAACTGTTTAATGCATGCCATTCAATCAGATTGTCACCATCATGGTATGAGTCTATTATTGTACCCATATTTAAAAAGGGGGGATAGAACAAGTTGCTCGTGCTATCGCCCGATATCATTATTAGACTCAACCATTAAGATTTTCAGTCGCGTGATTTTAAAAATGACTTCAATTATGGGCTGACGAACACTCGATAATTAGTGATCTTCAATATGGATTCAGGAAGGGCCCTGGGAGTATTGATTAGGACCTTAATCTACACATTCTTTTAGAAAAATACACCAAAGCCAATGGAGGTCCCATATTTTTAACCTTTGTCAACTTAACGTCAGCCTTTGATTGCGTCACCCACAGTAAGGTTTGGTTGATTTTGGAAAAATGAGGGGTGGATGAAAATATAATTCTTTTTCTTAGGGAGCTTTATTCGGGGGCACGGGCCAAATATGAGATTTGGCAAGAATGGGGAGTGCACTAGGCCTTTTAGTATTGCAAGAGGAGTGCGGCAAGGATGCGTTCTCGCCCCTTCTTATTTACAATTTATATCAATGACCTAGAAAATACATTGTTGCGGGAGTGCAGGGACATGCCTATGATAGCAAACAGATCTGTCCAAGGACTATTATACGCGGACGACGCGGTTCTGATGGCCCGGACGCCCTTGGCCATGCAAAGGATGGTTACATCTTTCTCCCAATTCATGACTAATTTGGATTTGAGAATTAATTGTATGAAAACATTCTGTATGAATTGCGGCTCTAGGGCAGATAAAAAGGAAAAAGTAATATACATTAATTTGAAACCGTTGGATTTGACCCCCTCTTTTCCCTATTTAGGAATATTGTTTGATCAATCCGGCTTATGGAATATCGTGATAAAAACAAGAAGGTTATTGTTTTGTAAATCTTTAATGGCTTTGACAAATTTTTGCAGAAAAATGGGCAGATGACCGATTGGGGAACTTTTATGTGATTATAGAGCAACTTGTGTAGCAACAGCGATCTATGGTGCAGGAATATGGGGCTATGCAAATGTGAAATCATTAGAGGTGGCAGAAAATTGTTTTATGAGACACCTTTTAGCAGTCCCGGATAGTGTCTCCATGTTTATTTACCATGCTGAACTTGGACAGCCATACCTAGAAGATGTTATTATGGTACAACCGGTTCTTCTGTGGCACAGGGTATGGACCACAGAGGAGTGTGTTTTTAACCGTTCTATTCTGAAGGATGCGATGAGTCTTGATAACGTCAGTAAGATAAGATGGTTATGCTACGTAAAGACGTTTCTCACACAAATAGGCCACCGAGATTACTATAGCGATCCTTTATTGATGTGTCAGGTCTCTAGGAAGGAACTCAAAAATCTTTGCATGATGCACTTGGGAGATCTTAGGACCAACACCGAAATGACAAAGAATACAGTGGTGGCTCACCACCTAACATTGACCACTATTAAAATCCAACTGTATCTTAAGCTACACATGAGTGATTTTGAAAGGTTTCGATTAACGTGGCTTAGGTTAAATATTCTATTTAGATTTTTAAGTTTCCCCAAGATGAATGACTGGACAAGACAACTTAGTAAATGCCCATGTGACGACTAGTCCAACCAATCGGATATGCATATTTTGTTATTCTGTAAATGTTACTCTATTCCAAGGACAAGATGTATCGTACCAATATTGAAATGTATGGAATTCAGGCAATGTTGCCTGCTTTTTTATCAAAACAAAATAAAATAATGTGAATAGGGAGCTACCCTTTCTGACAAGAAAATTATTGGGTCAACAATCTTATAAAAAACAGAGCTCCTTCTTCTGAATTTGGTAAATCGTAGGTGGTGTTAAAATCCCAAAGGGGACGTTTACATCAATGGGAGGGATTACAATATTGCACGGGTTACCAAATTTACTACTAAGTATATATCGGGCCCATGAGCACCATGAAAAACATAGTATACACAAAAAAATTACAAAAAAAATCATTCATTTATTTGAAAAGTTTAAAAATAATAATAACACATTTTTACATTAAAACCGGACCACCTACGATTTACCAAATTCAGGAGAAGGAGCCCTTCTTTTTTAGCGATCCAGAAACTAGAAAATATATTTACTGTTGCATCTGTCTCTGCGTTTAAAAAAAATGTTTTTAGATCACGAAAATCAATTTATGTATGAAATTTAATCAGCTTACTTTTAATGTACCATGATTGCTTTTATATCTTTTTTAAACTGTGATTCATCAATTGTACTTTTATGGTTAATTTTTCTGAATAATAACCAAATAAAGTTATTGAACTGAATGTCCAGTAAATTTCAAATGCTGGAGCATTGAGAGGGGGATGAAATGGAGCAGGGAATTATTTTTAATACCTCTAGGCCCCTGGGTTCTACATCCCAATTGAGAACAAGCATTGGTAAATGCATTAGGTTTCACCTATGTAATTAATAATAAGCAGTTTTTTCTTGTAAATTGCAGTCGAGAAAACTCATTGCTCATTTAGTCTTAACAATCCAATTGCTGATTGGCCAAGAGGAATTGGAGGTGGGCAGAAATCAACAAGGTTGGTTGCAGGAAAAGCCTTTTACATTTTCTTCAACAATCTTTAATGAAAACTGAAAATCTACAGGATTACAGAGTGGCAGTGCAGCTCCAATCCAAAGAATCGTTTTTACACAATAACACAGTACAGGCCAGGAGTCTATGTATAAAATTAGATTAACTGCCTGAGCATGCAATGCTTTTTTTGTAGTATTCCACAATGTACCTTTGATAATTCTAATAATAGCGGGGGCCGCACCGCAAAGAAGATCCTCATTTGTAAGATTTATTGTCCAACTCGCATGCAGAGTAACAAAAAAATGGCATATTTTACTATTGCAATTTTTCGAAAAGTTTACAACTTTCATTAGTTTAATTACCTTGCCAGCATCATAGAAAGACAGTTTATTCTCTCAGCTATTTTTGAAAAAAATGGTTTGATAATTCAATGGGTTAATGTGTCTGTTGCAGACATCTGTGACTAACATGCAGGGCTTTCGCTACAATTTTGTAAGAACTTTATTCTTCTGTTGTAAATAAATTAACAATCTTTAACATGGGTATTCTTCAGATCTGTGAATTATAAAGTTAGAACATTGCAAGACTACGGTACCAACACTAAATAAATTAACAAGTTTAGTATAAACACACTTAAAAATGCTGCAATACATTTTATTTAAAAATGCTGCAATGCATTCCTGGCAAAGCTGTGTTCAATGCTCGCCAGGTAAGAATGCACTGCATCTGATATTTTAAAACTGTGATCTGGCAATATTTTACTGCTGATTAATAACATCTGAGACCCATCACTGTATTGGTTCAGAGCTTTTCATAGCTCTGAGCTGGCTTTATTGAAATCAACAGAGGAAATAAGAGAGGCAGTAGATTAAGGAGGAAATGGCATACTAATCCTATTGGACCTATCTGTGGCCTTTGATACCGTGCACCATAAGGTTCTACTGAACCAGCTATTGGATATAGGAGTAAAGGGCTCAGCAAGGGAATTGTTGCGATCATTCCTATCAGATAGGTCTCAAACAGTTGACCTTAACGAAACATCTCAGAACCTTTTACCCTTCCATGTGGGGTGCCACAGGGCTCGGCACTCAGCCCAACACTTTTCAATATCTATGTGGCACACTTTGACCGGTATCATCAGATCCTTCGGCTTCCAGCTCATTTCCTATGCTGACGACACTCAAATTGTGCTGTCACTGACGGAGGGAGCGGAGAAAAAGGCGGGTGAGCGTTTCCATGAGTGTATGGGTTCTATTTCAGCCTGGATGTCCTCCAACTGCTTAAAATTAAACTCAGGTAAGACCGAGGTTTTGAAATTTGGTAACAATCCTTTGGTCTGGACAACGGATTGGTGGCTGAAGGATTTGGGTTTGTGTCCTGAACCATCTAGGAAAACCAAGAATCTGGTGATCATCGTGGATAACAAACTCACCATGCCAGATCAAGTTAACATGGTGACCGCAGCATGCTTTATGGTCCTCAGAATCATTAAGAAAATAAAGGTCTTCCTGACCAAAGATAATCTCAGGACTGTGGTGACAGCACTCATAATGTCGCGTCTCGACTATTGCAACAGTTTATTTCTTAATGTTCAAAAACAACATTTGAACAGGTTGCAATTGGTCCAGAACGTGGTAGCTAGAGTGCTGACCGGAACATCAAGGTTCACCTCGGTCAAGGGAGATCTTAAAAAACTTCACTGGCTTCCAATTCCGTTAAGATCATGCTTTAAAGCAATGTCTTTTGTCTTTAAGGCGGTCAACGGTATTGGTCCGGACTTCATGCGGAAGAAATTTTCTTGGTATACTCCAGGGAGAACATTGAGATTCTCTGGATCTAAACTCGTTCAGACCCCCCCCACCCCCCCTTTTTTTTTTAAACTAATTGGGGAGGGAGAAGATTTGTTCATTGTGCAGCTAAAGCCTGGAATGAACTCCTGTTTCAACTCAGAAATGCCCCAGATCTAATTTCATTTTGCAAAGGCCTTAAGACATGGCTTTTCTCTTACTGTTAGGATTATGTTATGTTTCCCAGGCAATCAGTACTTAGCACCAGGACAGGGTAATCGCGCGCTCTATAACAATTAATAATATAACATAACATAACATGCAGTGAAGAGGCATTTAATTTTTTTAAAAAGGCTGCAATAACTTAAGACACTTGCATCTCTTATATTGCCATTGGACTTAATTTGATTGTGAGGGACTGGATAGGATAGGGCGTATTGTCAGAAAGTGGAGAAGTAATTGTTATCTGAAAACATTCAACATCGCTCATACAATACAAATGCTTAAAAAAGCTGCAGTGGGTCACAGAAGTAGCACATTGTGCGGCAGTAGAGTGGGTCACAGTGGAGGCGTCTGCCTGCCTCTCCTTCTGATCTGGCCCAGGGGCCGGGCAGTGAGCAGGGAGGCTAAGAGATCACTCCGCGGCCCTCCGCTGCAAGACTTCGCCAGAGGGAACCCTATTCACACATCTTTCCACACAGTTCCGGTCTAGGTGACAGCGTTTTACAGAATGTAGTGGCTCCGCTTGTTGTGCTGAACGAATTACAAGCTTGACATTTCTATTACAAAGGGACAACTCGACTTCTCTGTGATTAATGCATCTGGTGAGAAGGTGACAGCCTCTAAATGAGGGTGGGTTCTTGGTGATAATACCTGTATACCCAGGGCAGCAATGCAGAGGCGGTCTGTCCCGGGGTAGGGCGTCAAATAAGGAGCTGCAGGGACACCCGGAGCTCAGATGCCCTCTGATGGAGAACAGGGAGGGGGAAAGGTATATTAAAAACATGAGAGACGGAAAGAGACTGTGAAGTAAGGCTGTTTGGCATGTGCAGAATAGAAACGGGGATAAACCTGAGCTGCTCCCGGATCTGTGAGGTTTAACCAAAGGCAGGGGGAGTGGTCATGGCTAGCAGGGAAGATGCAGGGCAGCAAGTACAAACTCTACATCGGATGAAACTGACAGGAGAAACTTTAACTGACCAGGCGCTTCGAAGAGGGCACGCTGTGGGGCTCTCTGGCGCATCTATTGTCGAAGGAGAGGTGGTGAGGGGCACTTCATGCATCTTAACACCAGCAGAGTTTACACTCCACTATGTTTACAGGGTCATCAACAGTACTAATGCTAGTTATATAGGGCACACTACGAACTTCATTACCTTTAAGTACTGGAGGCAAAACATCAACAAAAAAGTTCAGAGCGGATATTCGACCTTGGAAACTGATAACAGTAAACACACGAGGAAGAGTAGGCAATAGCATGCTACAGCCAGTAGAATCGGAGGAAAGGTAAGGGGCAAGCACATGAACCAATGAAAAGCAAGGGGTCGAGATGTGAGACCCTTTTAAGATATATATTACCAATAGATTTCACAAGCACAGAGCAAGCGCTGTGCAGGTGAAACCTATATACAGTTTGTGGTATTCCTACTTTTAAACATACTACTTTTGTCACCCTTAGGCAAGTGAAAGAGTCAGTCGGTCCTGCTTGATTCAGCTCTGTGATCTGCAGGTTACACACGCATCTATGCAGAAACCTAAGCCTCTTAACTGTCTTTTGGGACTGTCCCCTGCATGTTACAAGTAGATCTGCATAGCAACCACATAAAACCTGTGCTAAAGTACATGGATTGACACGTGGGACTTACATGTTAAACTAGACCTTGCTGTAAGTTATGTCAACCGCTTGTGCTATCTTTCTGTACTGGAGGGAGGTAACGTGCACATTACACAAATTACAAATGCTCTTTAGGTTTTAAAAAAATTCCCTAAGCAACTTTCTGAGATTGGAGCTAGCCATTGGTAGGTTACCCAAAAGTAGCCTAGCATCATTCTAGTATAGGATGGTGCATTCTACAGGTTATATACAGGCACTTGCAGTGGGTGAGGTAACTTTAGATTCTGTCCTACTGAGATCATAATAAGTAAACTTCGGATTCCACATTTATAGAATAGGTGCATAATCCTACCAAGTATTCAAACCACAATTGGATCCTATGTCCCAAAATGAATGAATATAAGTTTTATAAAGTGCAAACTTAGCCCAGGGGCATCAAGGCGCTGCGGAAAGAGGTCAACAGAGCTGAGAACAGATGTCATACAAATCGTTGAAACAAAATACCAAGCCTTAAACCAGCAGGTTGGATGGTATTTTGTGGAAGGTGCTGAACTTAAAAGGATAATACTTGCATAATACTTAAGGGCTATTTTTTAACAATATTATTAACAGGGGTTTTTATAAATAGGTGAGATATGTAGATCGTCCATGTAGAAACCAATGATGGCAGACTCCTATGGAATTATATACCTTAGACCTTAAAGTTGGGCCAGTCTGCAGCAGGCGTGTTAACTGTATGTACAATCTCTACAGTACTGCATTTTGCTAAAAGTATTCTAATAGTACTCTGAGTCAAGGTCCCAGGTCTGAGATTCTACAACACACTGCAAGTTAAAGCCATCTTGCTGTGCTCTGGTGTGTAAGAGCACCGGTGCTGATGCACATTATGCAGAACAGAAGTGCACTTGAAGAGGGTTCTGGGTGTCTGAGAAGGGTGATGTGGGGTGCATTCTGAAGACTCTGTGAAGGTTCTGAAACGTTTTCTCACAAATGCTTACTGTGGGCCAGAAGACTCTGGATGTCTCAGTATTTGGATACCAGCTTGTGATATAATCCAGGAAAGATGTTGCATGGATCAATGTGGAAGTCACACTTCTGGTATAAGGCAAACGTGGTTGTTTACCTACTCAAATCTGGGGTTCCCCTTTGCATTCTGGTTCTTATATTTTCCCCTTATCCCTAATAAAGGAATGACTGCTAGAACTGGGAAACTAGTACCCCACATCTAACTTTTAACCCACCCTTCTAAGATTCACCAATCACACAAAGAATTAGCTGCAGCTCTACTTGGCAGCCACGGTGGGCAGTACTTCAGGCACCCCCACATTCCATCGAGCGAGAGCACGACAGCTCCCTTTTCAGAAAGGCATTCACCTAAGGATGGAATAAACCCTGCCACCACCCCCTTTCCAAAGGAACACCCCAGAAATCTCACGGGAATCTACAATAAACAAGAAAACGGTCTCAGACTGATGAGATGGACCCTGGGATGCGTGCACTCAGACGGGCACACGGACAGCGGGAGAGGGGACGGGGGGACGGGCACACGGACAGCGGGAGGGGGGACGGGCACACGGAAAGCGGGAGGGGGGACGGGCACACGGACAGCGGGAGGGGGGACGGGAACGGGCTCACGGACAGCGGGGGGGGGTGGGAACGGACAGCGGGACATCACGCAACCCACCCCTGCAAAGGACACTTCCGAAATGGCGAAAACAAAGCATAAAAAAAACAAAGCACCCCCACAGCTGCATGACGTGGGCAAAAGCCTAAAATTCTCGGGAACGCCCACGAATCTGCTCCGGCATTGACGGACAGATCTCTGTTCCAATGACTAGCCTCCATTTATGGAGCTAGCCAATGGAACAGAGGGGCGGGACTACACACACATACTCTAGACAAAAGATTTCGCCTGCACGAAACGCTGCTTGCGCAGCTTTCGACAGGCAAAACCTAAAAAAGAGCCACTTTCACCACTATTACCTGGGTTTAGCCCTAAAGAACTGCAACAATCTCCTACAGGAACTAAAAGTGGAGACCACCTACTGGACTTTTACAAATAGTTTGAAAGTTGATCACGTTCTGAAACACACCTATAACTTTCTGCATCCACCATCTCCTCCGATGCCCATTACTTCCTCCTGCTGTACACCCTTCATATTGTCTGCAATCACTGTACAGCTCAAAGCTGTGCCTGTAATTTAATTTCTTTCATAATTATGTATCTGTGTTATACTTTTATATTTAAGTACCCTTATATAATTACCTGTACACATCCGAGTGTTCTCTAAATCGATTTTCCTGTGCTTACTTGTGTGCAAATGCCTCTCTTTGCTCTGACATCGCTCTGAACCGAAGCTGTGCTTTATAAATACGTCAAATAAATAAATAACTGAAAAAATTATATTGGTCTTTAAGCACATATAACGGTAAAAAAAAACAACTACACTTGCAAAACAAAGAATACATGCCTCTAAAATCTGGAAACTCCATAAAAATGATCCATCTGATGGCTAGAGTCTGGCCCGCCCCATTACATTTAGCCTCACTTTTTATGTCTGGTCCCATGGCTTGTATGGATCTGCTCGTCCTTTTCACATTTAAAACAATGCACACAGTATTGGCTGTAGAAGTAAATATGGATGTATCCTATTGGCGCCCTAATACTTCAGGGTGCACTGATGCGCCTCCTCATTGGGTGCTCTTGACCTTCAATGGAGCGTGGACCTGGTGACAAAAAGTCCCATCAACAAAAACACCCCAAGTTAGCGCCTGCACTGGAGAGAGTTCAGTAGGGACAGGAGGACGTAGGCTACACATGCACACCTCTGAAGTCTGGTTCAAGGGAACCTTCATGCCCTTTCCTTAAAAGCACCCCTTGGGGGGAAGTGCTGGAAAAATTGCTTGGTAACATTTGTAAGGGAAAGGAGTTCGGAAAGGGGCTATACTCGAATGTTAACATTAGTAATTGCAATTGTATGTTTACATCGGTCAAATGGATTGTATATCTTGGTTGCTATTCTATTGTTACTACCCCCTGACCATCCATGGCAGTAATTTTCTGAAACACTAATAAAAATATGTTTAAAAAAATACTCCCTCACCCCATTTTATGGCTAATTTTTACTTCCTCAACTCAAATACCCTGGTAATCCCAGCAGGGAAAAATACTGTGCACTGTGATAAGTATACGAAATTTTGGATTTGCGATTTCCAAATAGCGAATCCATTGAAATCGCTATTAGGGGATCACAAAATAATATGTATGAAACAGTGTATTCCTTTAATAGTTGTTCCTACAGATTTTCAATCGCAATTTAGGAAATCACAACTTTGAGATTTCCAAATAGGAAATCTCAAATTAAGAAAACCATTGTTTTACCCAGATTCTTTATTAAACAAGCATTTACAATGCAATGGGTTTGCCTTTGTTAAAGTTAGAGCTATTGGCATTGCTCTTGACATTATTTTTATTTATGTTTTTTTAACATAAATAAATGCCATTGTCATTTACAATGCCAATAGTTTAATCTCTCGCAAATGCCACACACAAACACCCACACAGAGCCCCCCCCACACACACACAGCCCCCCCCACACCCTCCCCACACACACACCCACACAGAGCCCCCCCACACACACACCCACACAGAGCCCCCCACACACAGCCACACAGAGCCCCCCACACACACAGCCACACAGAGCCCCCCACACACTGCGAGCCCCCACACACACTGCGAGCCCCCACACATTGCAGGCAACAGAGGCACGTAAACAGGGTCACAAGCAGGCAACAGAGGCACGAAAACAGGGTCACAAGCAGGCAACAGAGGCACGAGAACAGGGTCACAAGCAGGCAACAGAGTCACAAGCAGGCAACAGAGGCACGAAAACAGGGTCACAAGCAGGCAACAGAGGCACGAAAACAGGGTCACAAGCAGGCAACAGAGAACAAGCAGGCAACAGAGGCACGAAAACAGGGTCACAAGCAGGCAACAGAGGAACGAAAACAGGGTCACAAGATACTGTTTTATGTATGGACTGTTATGGTGTGTACCAACCCACTGGCCTATTTTCGTTTCCTACGTTTTGAACGTATCATTATTTATGTTAATCATTTCCACATTTTAGCACCAAACAGGGCTGACCAAAACAAAAATCTAAAGCATTAGGTTTTTTGAAATCTGATTTTGCTCCTGCTTTTTGCAGATCGAGCCCCAGGATTGTAATGAAAATCACCACTACAAAAATATAACAACTTGCCAATAATGAAACATAACAATCATAGCCTCTTGATTAAACGCCACGGTCATGCTTTTAGTACGAGGGCAGGTGTTTGTGAATTTCTGGCTCATGCAAGCATTGGGAAACCACCACCTCAACACCCCATCACTTCATCTTTAACAAATCCAAGACCACAAAAAATATTCTAATCATGAAAAATATATGCACTGTTCAGGCAGACATTCCATGCACTAATAACAATAGAATATAATAAAGCCATAGAGGGAATGTGGTCATATGTAACCAAACTTCTTTTTTGAGCATAAGGAATTGGACGGCTACAGAAGAACAAAAAGTTAAAACCTGGACTATGGGTAACCTGTGGGCATTATTTTTGTTCTGTGGATGTAGTAAAGCACACACGGCTTGTATTTCTTTGTAATAAAGTAACATATTCTCTTTAAATTTTTCTAATCATGCATTATCTCCTTTCTCTCACGGTGAAGAAAATGAAATGAAAACATTTAGGAACATAACAAAAAACTAAACTTGTTCACCAAGTGGATGGATTTTGAAACAATTGTGCTAATTTCATGGGCAACATCTGGAGATGGCTTTCTTTATAAGGTGTGTGTTATTTGTTGTATAGAACCATCAAAGCTAATACTCCTTCGGAATATGATATTGCATTCTGCACTATACCGCATACACCAGCCACGGTGAAACACCTATTTTTCTGCCTTTGATACTCTTTATTCTCCCTAGCTGTCTGCAGCGCTAAACACAAGCTGTGGACATAGGGACTAGTGCGCGATCAGGGCCATGGCTAGTGGTGAGACAAGGGACTCACAAAAGAACAAGTTGGAGATGTGCTGGAGGGTCGGTATTTGAGAGGGCTACATCTATTTCAGTTTCTTCACAGGTCACTGGGAAAAGCATCCCGGCCCTTCATAAGTTCAGCCACTAAGTCTGCCTAATGCAACCCTTTTTGACCCAATAGGCTGACCTCAGCTAATCAGTGGTCATTACCATTCACTCAACTTCTACAAAATGCTCCATTTAATGTGCACCTCATGGGAACATACTGCATGTGTTGTCAATTATGTGGGTTGATGAATACTCTTTATGCCACGTCATCGCTAGGCACAGTGCTAGCTCTATTAAGAGTGAGAGACGTTAATTTAGTTTGAAAGGAAAAGTGTAATGCATAGCCTTGCAGTAAACTACATTTTAAGCATATAATGGGCAGGTCAGTACTGCTCCTCCACGGCTGCAGAAGACACTACTCACACAAGAAGCCATGTGGTCTGAGTGCAGCGTCCAGTCTCATTATCGAGTCAGAATTGTCGGCTTTGGTAAAGGGACTTGGGGGTGGGGGGGATGGGACGGGACTTGGGGGTGGGGGGTGACGGGACTTGGGGATGCGGGGGGGGCAAGGGACTCGCGCGGGGGGTTAAAAAGTACATTTTTAAAAAATAAGAAAACTTACCTGACTGCCCGTGTCCGCGTCAGAGCAGAGGAAGCAGCTCTAGTGATGACGCGGCGGAGGCTCCGCCGGCTGGGCCAATCCCAGCGCGGCCGACGCAGGCTGCTTCCTGCTCTCCACTCCTCCTCCTCCCGATGACACGGCGGAGGCTCGGCCAATCCCAGCGCGGCCAAAAAAAGTTTAAAGCAAATAATATCTTGACGCTTTGCGAGGCAGTGCAGCTCGCTTGTGCCAGACCCCAGCACATATATGATGGTATGACGCCAGCCTATGTACACAGATGTGTAAATAATAATCACATTATAAGTAATAAGGGTTGTGTATATATATATATATATATATATATCGTCCCCTCCTTCCCAGTCCATGTAAAGGGCTCCCGTGCTTGCTCCGGGGCAGCCCCAGGGTCTCTGCATGTTACTGGTCCCGTGTAGCCGAGGCCCAGGAAGAAAAGACACCGCTCAAGGTCAGCGGCTGAGGTTGAAACCTCTGGCAAGCAGCGCTTCCAGCCCCCGCCCTCCCCCCTCACACACACCACCCCCATGAAGGATTCCTATCGACATAGTACTGCTGCGTGGGATGGAAAGATCCGTACAAACGTGAATGGCAGGCCTCGTGACTCAAATGAGGCCGTCCTTGAGCAGTGACACAGAAAGAGGCCATTTCTCTTGTGACGTAGCTTGAAGTATTTTTCTCACGGCATGCAAAGGTCTGCAGCCCTTCTAGGCGTCGGCGTCTGTCTGGAGCGGGCAAAGGAAAGGACGAGAATGGGAAAGTAACAAGAATGAAAGTGAAGTGTAGGCACGAAGGAAACAAAATTAAAATGGAGGGAATAAAAATATATAGATAAGAGGTGGGAACAAGGAAGGATGTAAAACTGGGAGACAAAAAGGAAACAAGTCAGGTCCCGGGCCGGCAGCCAATCACAGCGCGGGCCGGGAAATGACGTCACGGGAGTGTCCCGGGCCGGCAGCCAATCACAGCGCGGCCCGGGAAAAAGGGGCGGGACTTAAAAAAAGCCTGAGAAACGCCCCCGAATCGCGTTTTCCCCGAGAAAGCGTGATTGACAGCCTCTGTCTCCCAATGGCTAGCCTCCATTTATGGAGGTAGCCAATGAGAGACAGAGGCGGGTCATCAAGCCGACATAGAACTCAAGAGGTTTTTTAGCGCATGCGCACTACGTGCGCACTTGCAGGCAAAACCTAAAAAAGAACAGAAATTTACACCAAATGAAAAGCAGCACCCCAGGCCTAAACTCTATCTCCAGTCTTAGTGACATTTTGACCAATTCATTTTACATATCAGTGAGCCAATCTTTGCTATTGGATACTGAATATGAAAAGCAACTTCTGGGACACCAATTATGAATGTCTGATTTCACACAGTCTGAAAATCGTCATGGCAGTTTGTAGAGTTGTCTTACAGAGACAAATATTTGTTAAGAATATTTCAGTTAGACTCGTAAGGCAGAGCCAAGGGTGTAAGTGAAGCAAAAATGCTTTTCCCACTGTGTAATATATTGACCAATAACTCCAGGGCTGTTTTTGTAAATTTTCAATACTTTTTTGGGAGGTGATTGCATGTATTACGCATTCAACTTTGTATGCAGCAGTGTCTGAAAGACTATCTGCTTGCTAACAGTGGAACTGTAGCCATGCCTGCCAGTTAATAAATGTGCAGTATGAATGTATGTGATATTGCTATAGCGCGAATCTAACCAAGAGGTGCTGTCAGGAAGTTGTATGTTGACCAATACAAGTGACCACAGCGCTTGAAAACCAACAGACACACAACCTGTATGTCCCCAAAATTCTGCCACCGCCTCAGAGTAAAGGCAGCTCTAGCATCAGTGCCACATCTATGCAAGAGAGATGCTGCAGCCTGGTATACATGCCAAAAGACTTCTGGATCTGAAATGTTCCCTCTGCCACAGGCCACTGTTGTTGATGAAGAACATAGACACCTTCTCAGGGGTCTCACTGATACTTGGTCCTTTTAAACCACAAAGAAGAAATTGGCACATAAGCTGAAATATAAAAATAATGCATTTATTCACCTCAGATGAGTGAGACTACGTCACACAGAAGCCTTAGCAACTGAATGAGGTATTCTAAGGAGTACAGAAAACTGGGGCCTTATATATGCTTAGGGTTACATAGTCAGCATAAGACCAAGGGGCAGTCCTGGCACATGTAAGCATGCAAAATGCCTAATATGGGCATACAAGATCTGCTTGCTCAACAAAGTGGGAGGAGAGTTACTTCTCCATACAGCAGCAAAAATAGCCTGACAGTTGTGAAGGAAGAGCAGGTGCATTCTACTAGCTAGGCCCTTCAGAGCATGTGCAAGGCTCTGAAGAGGGAAACAGCACATGGCGAGATCATGGCTACCTAAAATGGCTGCCAAATTACATAATGGCTTTCAGCTCATGCTAACAAATCCCTGCAATATTTAACAGATAGTCCTTTTAGCATGAGCTAAAGACATTCCGATGATCCTTTAGGAACCCAGAAAATATTTGCACATTCATTTTCATATATTTATCAATATCCTAATTCATTGCTAGGTGGGCATTTTCCATTCTAAAAATTTCATTAAACGGGTATATATGAGGTATAAGCAGGAATACAAAGCATTGGGAGAGAGTAATGACCACTATTACAAACAGAATTATCATTTTTCTAGTCCTAAGCAAAAGCAAATCCTAAAATCGTCTAGTAAAAACATATTCAGGGCTACTTGTTCATTTTCCTTTTATGATGGCTAGAACATCAATTTAATACATTCAAGGAAAGGGCAAGTCACATTTTTCAATCACTCTTGGGCTTGAGAGCCACCCTTGGGCTTGATAGACGATGGCAACTTAGAGAAGGATGAGCATTGGAAAATCCCTCCAGTAGTGGGTCCCCCTCCTAGGTCTTGGGCACCACTGGCCGTCCAAATTACTGCCCTGGTGCTTAACCACTCCATCAGGGCCTGCAACGGACGAACAAAATCGGACATCCCTTCAAAATGTACTTACAACAGGGGCGACAGTGATCACAACGCGTTGATCCTGGACTTCCTGTCGCCGGGCGCCCCCAAAGAGGGTTGTAATCCAAATAATGGTCAGGCGTAAGGTTAGATGGGATAAACTTGTAACACACCCTGAGTCAGTGGCGGAGCTTTATGCTCGGGTAGTCCCGGTATTGGAGGCTGTGGGAGCCCTAAATCTCCAGGATCCCTCATCTGAAGTACATCAAAAATTGGGGAATCTTAATCAGGAGCTAATTGCCACTCTAGCGGCAGTCCTTAACCCCCCGGGGAGAGAATGGGAAACCGAGGGGAAACCGACCCACATGGTACAACAATGCCTGTCGAAAGGAGAAAACTGGACTCCTCCGGGCCGTGAAGCAAAACAAAGACAGGGCACTAATAAAAGAAAGGAGAAGGGAATACAAGCAGTAAATACACCATGCTAGGATCGAGTGGGACAATGATAATTGGGCCAACCTAACATCTGCTCTCAAAAGAAGAGATGCCCGGACGTTCTGGCTAATTGTCAATACCGGGTCGGCTGATCCGTTACCGGCAGTCGTATCCAACATTGCCGCAAATGTATGGGAAGACCATTTTCACACCCTTTACGGAGGGGAGAACATTAACTATGACAAGGACCCAGGGGGGAACTTGCCTAACCTCACTGCCCAAATTAGTAAGGTTGAGTTTACTGAGGGAGAGGTCCGCGTTGCAATTGCCCAACTTGCAGCCAGCAAAGCACCGGGGTTGGACAAACTCCCAGGTGATCTCTTTAAACACGAACCCATGGTTTGAGCCCCATATTTAACGATCCTATTTAACGCAATCCAGAGGGATATGGCGGTCCCTAGTACTTGGCTGGGAGCTGAGGTAGTCCCTACCTTTAAGAAGGGCTCACCTCTTCTCCCAGCCAACTACAGGCCGATCAGCCTCATTGATGTGTCACAAAAAATCTTCATGAGGCGGATCTTAGACCGCCTCCTGGATTGGATAGAGGAGTTTTCTATCTTAAGTCCCTACCAGGCAGGGTTCAGGAAAAATGTATCCACTACGGATCAGATTTTCCGTTTAACCCTGCTATTTTGGAAAACCGTTAAGATCGAGGGGGGTTCACTATATACTGTCTTTGTGGACCTCCGTGCAGCCTTCGATCTGGTGCCGCGGGGGAAACTATGGATTGTGCTGTTAGAATTGGGCATTCCCCCCCACTATTGAACATGATCATCCGACTACATAGGGAGAACTTTGCACAGGTTGACAGGGGGGTGAGACAGGGTTGTGGTCTGGCACCTACCCTGTTTTGCCTCTATATCAACGGGGTAATCTCACACTTGAACGAGGTACCAAACAGCGATGCCCCCAAGCTCGCTGGATGTCGGGTTCCTGTGATCATGTTCGCAGATGATACCTTATTACTCTCGAAATCCCCCATTGGCATCCAAAGAGTGCTGGACGGTTTTGAGACATTTTGTCTCGAACGGGGTCTGGAGATCAATACCCTTAAAACAAAATTCATGATTTTTAACCCACCAGCAACTAAACGCCCAAAACCCGAGAATAGGTAGAGTTAGGTTAGAAAGGGTGCAGACTTTTGAGTACTTGGGCCTCATTCTAAATGAAACTATGACCTGGGTCCCCCATCAACTAAAATCTCAAATTAGGCTGGCCCAAATAGCGGGGGGCATTTTAAAGCTTTCAAATAAATCAACCACCAAACCTATCGCCCCTTCTCTTGAAATAAACAACTGCAGGCAAGGGGCAAGTAGTCTACGGCTGTGAACTCTGGGGCTATCAGTGTACGCCAGAGATTACTGTTGCAGAAAACAAATTTTTAAGACAGTTGCTGGCACTGCCGCCCAGTACACCTTTACTGCCGTTGAGGCTCGATTTGGGCCTTAGGCCCATCGAGGTAGAACTGGGTCTTAAACCCTTAACATTTTGGCGGAGGATATGGACTACCCCCGAGCTCATGAATTATAGGCAAGAGCTCTTGGCAGTTTCAAGGCTCTCGAGCGCGGGGAAATTTCCTTGGTTGAAGTATGTCAGAGAGTAGTTCGGGAGAATAGGTCTTCCGCTACTCTGGTCTGACCCAGAGAATGCCTGTACCAGGGTCCCCCGTAAGCACCTGGCTAAGGTGTATTATGAAAGTAAATTAACTGCCTCCACGCAGAGCACGCAAATCGGCACCCTAACAGAAACATTTTTAATGACTAAAGATTTCTACCATTTTGAGTTTGTTTAAGACGACATTAATCCTCCTGTATTGAGAAAGTTGTATTTACAGTGGAGATATGGTACCTTACCTATTCAAGCTTTCACAAGTAAATGGTGCCCGTCATCCCAACCAACTGTCCTGGTTGCACCTCAGACCAGGAAAATGATGTGCACATATTGTTCTTTTGCCCAGCCTATCGTAAACCTAGGAGGTGTTGGATTGTCCCTCTCTTTAAAAATCCGGGGTTCACGCACTGTTTGCAAGCATATAGAATATTTAAAACTGACTTATCAACTGTGATCGTATTTGCTGTAACAACATTTTTGTCAACTATGTGGTATAAAAGAAGGGTCCTTGCAAATTACCCCTGATGTAGATTTTTCACAGGTTTTTTTGGATGTATGAACGGGCAATCTAAATCCTAAATTGTAATTGAGTTATTTATGGACATTCTGGATTTTTAATTTACGGATGGGCAATCTAAATTTTAATTGTAACTGAGCTAATTAGGGTAATTTTGGATACTTAATTGATGATGGCTAAGCACTGCTAAGTTCTAAGGGTACCGGCACTTTCTCGCTTTTACTAAATTGTATGTACTGTAGTTATGTTTTTTAAAATGCTCAATTGTGTGAATTCTTTTATGACAACAATGTCGAAATAAAGATGAAATGAATGAAAAAATTGCTCAGAAAATTTTTTTTTTCGTGCATAATAAATATAACTAATGCAAATATTAAAGCAACTAAACTGATTATTACAAAAACAATCCTGGCTCCAAGGGACCAGGAGGACCACACAGGGCCATAGGAATTAAAACGAAGAGCTGCAAAGGGCTGCTCCTCCTCAAAAACGTGACATCCAAAGGGATACATTATTGACAAAAAGAAGAAGTCCTTGGGGAATTTGAACCCGCCGTACAACCAAGCCAGATGGGAGTCTTCTCCCTGTGTCCGTTTGAGCCTCACAGGCAGGTTCTTGTTGTTTCCACGTGGAGCTACACAACTCGCACCTCAAGAATCACAGCCCAGTTTCAAGAAAAAAGTCTCTTCTTTCAGGATAGGGCATTCACCCACCAGGGCAAATGCTCTCAACGATCCTGTCCAGTGTCTCAGGCAGTGCACCAGTTTTCTTCACTTCAATCTAACAGGCACCAGAGACACAGCATCTGTACCCTAAACTCAAGTCCTTCCCTAACTCCTGTATTGCTCTGCTGGTGCACTGCTCATTGGGTGGGGCCAAACATTGCATCCAGTGTGCTCAGGCACCTCTTGACCAACAAAGAAAGGAGCAAACTTGCATTCACTTCGGGGCCAAGATTCAGAGGCCTGATGCTAGGATTTCTGAAGCAACCCTTGTTTAAAAAGGGGTCACCTCAAGCAAAGCTTCCTCGCTGTTCTGGTCAGACTGTGACTCTCAGCTGGGCATCAAAAACATTATCCACAATTTCTCCTTTCTTGTTTGTGACCCCGTCTTTCGCCCAAGACAGTGGCAGGGGTATACACTACATCCCAGGGCTTCCGCCTTCACTGCGGTCCTAGTTGCCAGCAATGCCTGTGCAGGTTACCTTCTCTTTGGCTTCAAGCTGGACTGGTGCTGACGCTGACACCCCAAGCTGAATCTGATGTCCGGGCCCCTCTGGCAATGGTTGTAAGGCAGCAAATATCTATTGGTGGACAGAACAAAAGGTCTTTAGACAAGGCACAGAAACAGTCTATCAGCAGAGAGGATAGTCTCAGAATACTTCCTAGTCTTGGGACACCCCATATATTAGCAAGGCACCCAAGAACCACTTCCATCTATCTATGTGAGAGTAAAGAAAAACAACAGCCTGGACCTACTGGCAAATATAAAAGGAACTCTTTGATGAACTGACAAGAGTAATACATCACCCAATCCCAAGCAGCCAAGGAAGTGTATGTTCATTTAATAACTTGTGAGGAAAAGAGAAAAACAACACAGACATACCCTAAATCCTTACATTGGTGTATTCCTGTGTACTAATCTGAAAACCATAAAAAAATGAAATGTTCTACACTTTTACTTATAGATTTTAAACTATTTGTACAGGACTGCAGAAACTTCTAAAATGATTCTTCTTAATAAAAGCACCTACATTATATGCTTAGGGCCATGCCCTCATGTTATAGGAGCAACAGGAAAGTCTAAAACTGCTAATTTAACAGGGGTTCTTATCTATAAAACAACATTTCCTTCAAAACATTTTTTGCTAAGGATCACATGGGCATCTTGCCTGCATTTTACTTTTCATGAACCAAACTATGCAATATCAGCTCTAATAAGGACTGTCAGCTTATTTACACAGACTAGCTAATAAAAAACTAGCAATGCCCTTGCAAAACTATGTAGCATAAGAATAACATACAATAATGGTGTTATCACCTAGGACTTGTAGAACAAAAACTACCCACATCTAGTTCCCCTTAAAGATCAAAATAAGGGAACAACAATCTAGACTATTTATCCTGTCATAATTTCATCAAACAGGATGGGCAGTAACATAAAATATATTTTTATTCATTTTATTAATGCTAACAATGTTTAAAACAGTATTACTGAATAGCCAATTAAATGTCTCATTGCTATTTCACAGACAACTTAGACAGGCTAAAAAAAATTGTGAAAAAGAGAGAGCAACATACATTTTACCTAGCCTTAATTTGTAGAGGAGATAGCCTCCTTCCCCCATTTTGTCAGTAGGAAACCTGAAACAGGTTTCACTTCTGCCAACACTATCAACCCCTATGTGTAGCAACTGGGCATAAACAAAGTTATAGGAGGTGCATAGTATATTTGAGAGGGCTAACAAAAAACATGAATACCCAAACCCCAATCCTTATAGCAAATGTACAAGTGAAACATGAGGGCGAATGAATTCAAACTAAATTTCATTGCCTCAGCTTTTGAATCCTCAGACTAAAAGCATTAGTGCTGTATAAACATTTAAAGCTATCTGTTAATCAAAGTTCACATATAGCATTATGTAGTTTTCTATCATATGAGTCCATAAAGTGCTTGCTTTTGCCAAAAAAAGTAAAACTTCTCCTTCTCTCCCCTGTCATCTTTCAAAAAGTTTCAGAGGTCCAAATGTCAAAGCAAACCTTGCTCTGGGAGCCATGCTAGGCTTCTAAATATAAAGAACTGACTTTGAACTCTTCCCAGCTGTCCTATTCTGTATTCAAGGGTTGCCATGTGGCTTGCCCAATTCAAAGTCACCCTAGAGACAGAAAGCTGGAAAGCACTTATCCCCCTGTTTGTCAGTGTAGAGTTAAAAGAATAACTACGGCTGGTTTTTCATATTAATTTTCAATTGTAAGCAGTGTGCAGTAAACCTTTCTAGCAATATAAAGGTCAGCTATTTGTGGTATACCTAAATGTATGCATTTACTGAAGCCTAAGGCAGTTTAAAAGCTGCTCTGAATGCAGATTTTGTTTTTAAATTAGTGAATTTTACAGAATTTCGACTTTGATATTTTGAACACTGAAAAATGAATATCCTATAATGTGTTTCTATAATAGTCATCCTCAGAATGTTCTCTATAATTTCCAGAGATTGGACATTAAAAATATATCATATATACCCTTATAAAAATGAGTTTTTTACGCCTGCGCAGAGTGATATTTCATATGCAAATTTCCTCATTATGCGGTACAACACAACTTAAATTTAATTTTGATGCTAGGAGGTCACAGCATGAGTATTAAGCTTTATAAATATTAAAAAATGAATTTAAAAGCGCTTATTTTTTTATTATTTTTTCTTAATTTTGTTTTTAATAAAACCAATAATTTGTGATAATTCCACATATGAGAATCAAGCTGCATCATTTGCCTATCATATTTAGACACATACATTCATAAGCCTAGGACAGAAGCCTAACTTGAAACATGAAACATTTTGCGCCACTTTTTATTTAACATCAGAACCACAAATATGCTTATGGAAAGAGGCTTTACGAAGGGAAATCCTTACTTTAAATGTTTTCCTGTTATCCAAAATAATGAACCTGATTTTTGTAACTTTTTAAAACAGCAGTCTGAAATGCAGGGTTTTACACCAAGTTTCCACTTAGCTGAGTCAACAGCCCTGTCTCTCCGTGGCCTACAATCAAAACAACAGCTGTTGCTCAGCAGCAGTAAAACCACAGCTGTTGGAAAGCTTTTTTAGTGTTGAAATGTAAGCACGGTCTATTTAAAACTGAGGCATTTCAATGCATGTTCTATAATATGCGTTTTAGTTCAGCAAAAAGTTACTCAGATGATGTGTTTGTCTGTTTATATCTAACACAATGTATCTAAGGAAAATGTACTCATATTTTATAATTGTTTATTTATTGCAAAACACACAATTTTGTTTTTGAATTCTAATTTTATCTTTTAAGCATTGGCAGTTTGTACATGTGCATAGTTGCTTGCTCTATAGAATTTAATAGTAACATGCAGTTATTTACCATATCATATGGTTCATTTCTGGATTTTTATTCTTTTTATTTAATATTAATTGAATCACATTTTGCATAACACTGATGACAGCAAGAAAACACAAACAAACACATTGAGCTCATTCCAGACATATACAGAAGGGGTCATACACTCAGAACACATGATACAGCGGGCTTAAGGCTAGCCATTATTTTACAAAGAGCGCAATCGCTATTTACTCACAGAAGTTCCACTAATGTGAAACCATGAACCACATAGACATTTCAACACACATTTAACTCACAGATCCACACTTAGGACAGAAACAAAGGACACCCCACAGACTGTATAAACCAAACCATTTGTAAATACTATTTATAAGTCATATTTACAAGAAGAGCTTCTCAATAGTATTCCAAAAGACAGCAAAAAACAGCCCAATAAATTATTTCATTTTCATGAAGCCAAAATACACTCAATTCACTAGCTTTGGCTGGTAAAACACCAAAACATCGCTCTGCATATCTCCATTTATAAAAGTGCGCAGAAAAGGATCCTTGTTTGTATTTTTGTCATATTTTATTTCCATTGGGGTACAATGTCACCAAGGAAGAAATATGTTTTTATACCTAAGCCTATTTAGATATTCCCTCAGGGAAGCCGGCTAATTTAATTCACATCTCACTATGGTACCTCCAAAAAGCAACACATTCTTCAATGTGTGCTTGAAACAGGCATGCCAAAAGTATTGCAACATACGCTAATATTATAACCAAAGTAGCACTTAAAGTACTTTTGTGCGTTGTGCCGTTCAAATCAATTCAAAACAGAGAAAAGTCTCCCCATTACCTGCCTACATAAATTGCAATTTATATATTCCAAATTCCAAATACAAATATTGGCCAATCATACAAATCCAAAGCCACAGTAAGCGTTATTAAACTCCCTTACCAATCCCAGGCATCAAAACCAACAGCAAGTGTTGCATCAAAACAACCTTTACCAATCATTTGGTGTCCAAATTCTAACTGACAAGTTCTGAATGACCTAACGGTCGTGTTTAGAATACTCACGCCCAAAAGGTTCACAGTCAGGAGTGGTAAAACATCATGTGGAGGATCAAACCAGGAAGACCAGAAATATACTGGGCTGCAGAGACAGAGAATCCCCAGAATCTCCGTGCACAAAGTACCTCCTTAGTAGAATCCTGTCCTGTCCTCCTCAGTCGATTTCTGTCTACTGTCAAGATCACTCCCTTAGATAGCCACTTCTCTGATGAGGTCCACGTTGGAGCGCCATTTGAAGAACATAGAAACCTTAAGGGGTCTCACTGATACTTGGTCCTTTTAAACCAACAAAGAAGATATTGGCACAGAAGCTGAAATATAAAAAGAATGCATTTATTCACCTCAGTTGAGGGAGACTACTTCACACAGAAGCCTTAGCAACTCAATGAGGCCGTCTAAGGAGTACAGAAAACTGGGGCCTTATACATGCTTAGGGTTACATAGTCAGCATAAGACCAAGTGAAGGCATGGCACATGTAAGCATGGTAAATGCCTAAAATGGGCATACAAGATCTGCTTGCTCAACAAAGTGGGAGGAGAGTTACTTCTCCATACGGCAGCAAAAATAGCCTGACAGTTGTAAAGGAAGAGCAGGAGCATTCTACTGGCTAGGCCCTTCTGAGCATGTGCAAGGCTCTGAAGAGGGAAACAGCACATGGCGAGCACATGGCTACCTAAAATGGCTGACAAAATACAAAATGGCTTTCAGCTCATGCTAACAAATCCCTGCAATATTTAACAGTGAGAAGGCAACCAACCTCAATGTTACATCTACAATGGATACAGTTGCTTTATGAGAGATACATTATTTTCACAACCTGAATAAAAGGTGATATTTAAGTGATGCACCATGCATTAACATCATGTGTGATGTGTATTTGTTAGATGTTGTAATCACTCTTACCTCAAAAATAGTTGTTTGTTATCTCTTTACATTGTACACAATGCTCTGCTGCATGTGTCCCATCCTGCTGTAACTGCACTAGTGGTAATTCCTCATCTGGGTCAGATTCGGCATCTATGTCGATGTAGTGCAGACTTTTGCTCCTGGCTATGTTGTGGAGAATGGCACATGTGCAATGATTTTGAAACATGTCTCAGCTCTGTCAAGCAGTGCTCCACCAGTCTTGCGGGGACATCTGAACCTAGACTCCGTATACCAAAGGTATGTTCAATGATTGATTGTGTTGTCAAATGTGTCCTGTTGTACAGCCTTTCACTTCTTCTTCTTGGATTCAAGTATGATATCAGTATCCAAGGGCGCAAGGCATATGCACTGGCTCCTTTAATAGTATGAGAAAGAGAAACCATTAGGTCACATAACAAACACACTTGTGGACACTGTATGAATTGAGTCTGCTATTCTCTTACCAAGTAATAAGCCATCGCCAAAGTAACACTGAGAAAGACGGTTATGTATTCCACTGTGGCGGAACAAAAATGAGTCATGTGTGCTGCATAGGAATTTCCCTACAAAGTCAGTTATGATGCATAAAGCATCACACAATACCTGTACATAGTGCGAATGTGTGCATTTCCCATTTCAATGTATTAATTCATTTGTACAGGGGGGCATATTGCAATGTGGGTGCTATCAACACAGCCAATTACATTCGGAAACTGTGCTACCCTGTAAACAAATTGGTTTGTTGCTAATATTGGGGCATATTTGGTAAACTTATGTATTTGTGTACTCTGTAACAATGATGTCCAGAAACATGTGACAACACCTCGAAAATGCACTTTGTGACACTCCTCCTGCCACTACTATGACTCCCTGGTGACTGCCTGAAGCCAAAAAGTAAGGACAAAACTACACCTGCACATGTGGTGGGATTACATTGCTTCTGCCTGTTGGGGACTGTAGCTGAAGTTATAAATCTGCAACTAATTCCAAAATTACCTCACTACTGAGTACTGTATCTCTCATATTTCTCCTCCTCATTCTGTTCAAAAAGGGTGACCCTCAACCTAAATATCTTCTGTCTCCACCTCCTTCTCTGCCGACCAGCCACATTCCTTATCCTCCTTCCCAAGACATACAGAGCTGCCATTTTGAATGTACTAAATGCATTTTTGGTGATTTTTTTTAATTTGCACCTGATTACTACCAGTTACACATTGATGGTAACTGCATTTCCGAAATGGCCATTTTGCGACTATTTGCAATTAGGAAATTCTTTGTACATAGTGTTAGTGATTCACTATTTAGTGATTTCCAAAATGCTATTTCTACTAGTTAGAAATCACATTTTGCACCACCGCAAATGCCTTTTGTGCATACTGTAATGGCATTTTGCATTACAGAAAGGCAAACCACATTGTTTGGAAATGCAAAATTCCTTTGTACATATATGCCCGGGGTTATTAGACACTGTAATGGGGCCCTTAGTGTCCCTGCAACTACTTGTGTAATATGCCCCGAACACCCAGAAAATGCATTCTTTCATTTACAAGAGGTCACAACCCCCACGAGTTAGTGCCCAATAACATAACATGATACAGAATTGTGTGTACATGCAATGGGGTATGGGCAGGGGCTGGCGTGGCATCTGCATCCCTTTTGTAATACAGAAATGCAGCAGGGTACAAAAAGTGGAAAAAATGCCCAAAGCCACCTCGGTAGTACAGCATTAAGGATTAGGGTTGCCTCCCTCTTTACTCCGTCCATGCATTGCACTGGCACTTCACTCCTCAGCCGTCTTCACATCCTTATGGAGTTCTCCACTAGCTCTTCTCTTCTGCATCATCAGAAGAAAGCAAGCCACCACTAAAATATCTTAGCGAAAATACAGGCCCTCAAGGTGCAAGTTGCACATAGATCAACTATTCTTGCACTGTCACCCTTTCCCAAGTACTATTATCTGTGCTTGGAACTTTTGACACACATCGACCAGAATCTGGCTATTAACACATGAATATCAAATTTTACAGCTGACAGCAGTCAGACTTTGCCCTCCCCACCCCTTCAATTCAGCAGGAATCCTGTCTTGCTCCTGGACTGCTGACTGTTCAGATCTTATAATAAGAGGTAAAAATGTGCCCTCAATCATACGCTCACTACAGTTCGAGTGGCACCTTAACGTGGGGACAACAACCATTAGTAGACCTATTAAGGGTCCGAAAGTGTGCACATTATTTCCTACGCATGCAAATGATTTGTATCGAAATTGATATTATTTACTTGCAGAGGTAGTTAAGAAGAATTTAAATGTTTGGTGCTCTGCAGGAATTTGGTTATGAGAACGCTATTTACAATGCTTATCTTCATTTGTGGAAATCTCACCTCAATTAAGTTTTTGCATAAATATTTTCATGAGAATACAACAGGATTGAAGCTAAGGAGTTTGTCATTTAAGACAAACAAATACAAATGTATCAATATATTCTTCCCATAATCTTCCCCAACATGTTCCCCTAATTTAGCAGTGCTCTCTTTAACATGCCATATCAACACCAGATACTCCCTTAAACTGATTTTTTTGCAAAAAGATGGTGAAGCAGACTTGCACACAATATCCCTCTTACGTTAATGCTGGATTATAAAGACCATATCATGAATGATTTGAAAACCGTCAACACCCTGCAGAGTTCAACACAATGACCATAGCGAACCAGATTGGTCATAACTATTACAACACACAATTTACAATTTGGGTTGTCTTGATTTATTTAATTATTATTTTTTTACTTACAGTGATGCTACAACTGCTAATTTATTTGTGTTTTGTTCGGATAAACATGATGCCTTGTGCACATTCATAACTATGTATGAGTCTCCTTTTCCCTCTCTGATAATGTTTTGTACATGTCAATTGTATTTGCCTTGAAATTATACCAGTTGGGATGTCATATGTTTACTATATACTACTTACCCCAATCCCAACGTGGTTGAATGGTTTTTGCTCCTGTAATTCTCAAACGCTAATAGAGCAGGGTGCACTGCATTTGAAAAGTAGAACATATGTGTTTAAGTTTTACATGACCTGACAGTGAAAAACTCCTAAAGTTGTTTTTCACTCCTGTAATGCCTATCTCTCCTATTGGCTAACACTCAGTTGCCTTTTTACATTTAACAAGGGCTAACTTTGAATTGGTAGGGGATAGATGTGCTGTTAACACTTGAATGAATTGCAATTTAAAATCCTCTTCAATCGAGATGTTGGATTTTAAGTTCCAATTTTGAAAATGACACTTATAGAAGGTTGCCATTTTCTTGTCCAAACATCTGTGCCTTCTACCAGTGTCTTGGGTCACATGACTGTGCATGGCCCTGCTGTTGGGGTTTGTGTATTCCTTCCAGACAGTGATATAAAGAAGGCTTAGGAGTGAATAGGATGGTCCATCCTAGCAGGTTGAATGGGTAGGGGCTGCACCCAGTCCCTCCTACACTGGGAAGGGTTTTGCCTAGTGCACACACAAAGGAACTGGCACCAGGCCTGCCTTGCCATTTGTCACTCCGCAGGATAGTTTAAAGCTGTGACAGGGAAAGGTGATGGACTTTCTAGAACCAGATGTGAGGTAGGACAGAGAGTGCCCTCATACAAAGGCTGACACCAGCTAAACATATTGGCCCTCCAGAGCCACTCATCAAAAAACTACTAGACCTGTAGAAGTTACAGAAGGAGGACTGCCCTACTGAATGAAGGACTATCTTGTTGTCTGGGAAGGAATACTGGACCTGTTAGCTTTCATCCCAGGCTTAACCAAAGTGACTCCAAGGGCCAGTTAGCTGGCCTCCTGTGTGAGCTACAGGGACACAACAAGCTTCAGAGGCCTTACTGCAACTGCCTAGCTGACCTGCACCATCTGGACCTGCATTGACCCGCAACTGAACCATACTGGCATCTGCTAGAGTGTGTCCTGATCCCCAAGAGCTGCCTAACAGGTCCTGGACCCTTGGCTGGCATTAGATTGTACTCTTCCTAAACAAAAGGTTAAAATCCTGATGTTCGGGCTCCTCACAAACTGGCTTGTTCGTGCCAAGACTCTGCCACCCACAAAGACAGCCAAACAATGTTCCCTTTAATTATTCTTCTGTGTGTTCTGCAACAGCATGTTTGTGTGCACATGTTTCTAGACAGTGAGTGCAGTACAGATTTGTGATGAGCCACTGTGGATTGATCATAAGCAGCGTGCTAACATGGATGATTGAAGTAGTACTATAAGGCCACACAAGTAGCAAACACACACCATGGAAAGGAAATCTCTGTGAGGTAAATGGTTGCCACTGATAAATGTTGATCAGCAGTTCTTTTGTCTAGCTGAGTCAATTTAACCTATTATTTACAGCGCTTATAAATGGCAGAAGTGCAAAAAAAGGTTGGCATCACTGCAAGGCTACACTTACATTAAGCACAACGATATACAAAAAGGTAAGTTCTAGAAGAGAATTCTAAACTTATTTCTATGCAATACTGATCCAACTGATCTAGAGTACGGACTTGACATTGAGCACCAGCTCATTGTGTTTATGTTGACTTTTCCATTTCATATTCAGAGATGCCCTGCACATTGGCAAGTCAGGGAAAGTACAGCAACTCCTTAAAATTATCAACCAATGAATGTCCAAAAACACCTCAAAGACTTTTAATGTATTGGCCTGGTCTGTAAAAGAGGCCAATCAATATTTTTTGGGGGGAATTTTTATATAGCGCAAATTCGGCCTGAAGGTATTAGGCATCAGATCGCTTTAAATGGGTGCCAGTTGAGTTACATAAGGACACATTCATTTTAGTTAGGCACAGGGAGATTAAATGACTTGCCCAGAATCACCTGATGTTGAGATTAGTTGCCAAACCTTGAACCCGGTTCCCCAGATTTGAGGTGGACCACCCTAGCACTTAATGCAGGTGGTAATAGTCAGCTTTATTTGCATTGCCCGCCTCAAACAATAATAAAAATCATAAATAAAAATACAAACTTAGCAAATCTTGGCACTCCCTCCATACACAAGCGAATCAAAAACTAAATTTTGGTGTCCATCATGGCTGCATACCTTCCCCACTTTCTTTCAGTAAATTCTCTTGGCACTGTGATCCCCGCAAACTAAGGTCAAACGATCTGGGTCTTCTCATAGTCCCTAGAACTAGAGCTGTAACGTTTGGTAACTTTGAATTCTTAATTCCTGTCACTACAAAGTGGAATTCTCAGCCCATATCTGTAAATTCAGAATCTTCAATGATTTTCAGAAACCTTTTAACACTTTGGTATTCCTAATTTAGCTTCTGCGCCTGCCACTGGTACATGTATGTTGTTATAGTACCAAGAAACTTTATGCACATGTGCTGTATAAGTTTCCTTTCCCTACCATAATAACATACATTGGCTTTGTATTGCCCTCTTTATCAAATGGTCTGTTAATCTATCATTCACATTTTGCTTCCTCCACCACATTATACAGCACATGGCAATGGGCAAGTCCACTTCTGCTACTACACTGTGATTGATATAATTTGCATTATCACATGTGCACATCCACCTAAAAAGAAGGGTGCTCAGTGACAAGTCTGGCAGGCCAATACTTTAATCGCTAATACTTTTTAATTTTCCATTTGTTATCTTGCTTTTGTATTTTTAATTCATACATGTGTGTTTAAAATTGGCATTCAGGTGAAGTAACCCAAAAGTCTATTTTCTTTTTGCAAATAAGAATCATATTTTCCTGTCATGTACATTAAAACAAAAAAGGGTGTATAACCTGTGCTACATACATCTGCCTCCTAGGAAACACCAGTACTGTTCAATTCAAATTATATTGCAGGTTTCTTTTATTTTAATTCAATTTAATTTTTTTATTGTAATCATATGGTGGCCACGTTTAGGTGGTGTCTCTTTTTTCTGTTTATTTCTGTGTCATATTCAATTGTATTTGCTTTTAATATTTTTTTTAACTAACCAATTTGCCAATGTCAGAAATACTAGATTTGTTTGTTTTCTCGTCCATACAAAAATATTGCAGTTGTTGCTTTCCGACACAGGAAACATACTTTATTATGAAGTGTGAATCTCGCTGTGCCTTACAACACCAGTAATAGAACGAATGCGTCGCTACCATGAATTCGTTTAGCACGCAAGCCATTACATGGACTTGCTTTAAGGTGCGCATTGGTGGAGCGGTGTTGGATTTTAAGTCCAACACCTTTCATACTGTTGCGCAGAAAGAGTTGGAATAGTAAATGACACTATTCCAAAGTCCAATGCCCCCTAAGGCTAGACGGAGTAACGACCTGCACGCTAAAGGAACGCATCATAACAACGCGTTTGTTCTAATGCCGGCGTTGTAAAGGCGTGCATACTAAACGTATACAGGATTACGTCATACAACTTTCAGACGCAATCAACATTTCTGGAAGGTGTTTGTGTTGTAAAAATTGTTCATGAGATGGAATAAAACATGCACTTTTAAGAAAAACTGTTCAACATCTTTACATAATTGTAATGTAAATATTTTATACTTAGAAATATTGCCTGTTTTTACAATGTACGAAAACTTCTTTGAACATATGAAGTAAATATTATTGTGGGGTTATGCTGTACGTAATGACACATGTATGAAACAAATGAGGACTGTGTACTGAACTGAAAATGGAAGGGTTAACTAACAGTGGGCAACAGCATAGAGCACAGAAACCGCAAAGGCCCAGTGGAAGAGAGAGGTGAGAAAACAACAAGAGAGAAAAATGCCTGTGAAAATTATTTTGATTTGAATGCGTGCTCTCAGACTCTATCTACACAGGAGCAAGATGGCATGTTCGTAGACACTCAAGTGTGCACCTTGGAGAAAATAGTGCTGCTAACGCAAAGCTCTGGTGAAATCTGCCCTGCACGCCAACGAATGTCCGCAGGAACCAACAATGCGGTACCTGCACTTTACACTACAGCAATGACTGCGAAAGCAAAACTGCTGCAACTATCATCCACCACGCCAGACTGGTTCTGTGTGCTACAGCTGCAACTGCCCACAACACCCGACTTGCACTTCATGCTACACCGACGACAATCCCTGATGCTCAGCCTGATCCTCCAAAGTGAAAAGAACCAATTGCACTGGACTTTAAGGTAAATTTTCAGTGCGACTAACCTGGTCCCTGTATCTGATCTATGCTCCATTGCGGTTGTCCTGAACTTGTGACTTTTTCCCAATCTAGCATGACCAGTTGCCCACAAGTGGTGCTTTGTATTTTTATGTTTAAATTATGTTTATTGTGCTGCACATCCGGATCTAATACATCATCATGCGTTACACACTGGTTCGGCGTCAACATTCTGCCTACCCAGCAATTATACAGCTTTTAGTTACAAATCAAGACATTAACAATGAGGAACAGACTTGCGTAGGTATGTGCATTTTCAGGACCATGGCATGTGGTTCAAGTGCGAGGAAAAAAGGCTCCTGAAGACTGCAATCAGTAGGGGGGAAACGCACAATCTCAGTACAAGACAATTGCTATGCAGGCCAGGTCCCTGTAAGGCTACATAATAGTGTCCATCGAAGTGAGCAACATTCAAACCTTGTACCCCAAACCCCGCCGCCCTCCCAAACTACCCACCCACCACCCCAGTTCCAGGTCCAAATGTCAACCACGTGGGCACGATTGCCTAGCTCGACAATTCCTTGACATCACATTGCGGCAGCCGCAGGAGGCGCAAATATCTAGGACAGGTCACTTCCCTGAATTCTGTGGCCAAGAGCGTTAAAAAGGGCCGCCATAGTTCTGGGTGCTTGTCTCCCTCCCCTCTGGCCACCAAAGACAGCTTTTCCATCCCCAAGACGTTCCAAAGATGGTGCAACCAGCTCTGAAAGGTGAGAACGTGGGCAGTGCGCCAGTAAGTGAGAACATTCTGCAACACAGAGCCCAGGGCTATGGCTATCAGTCTGCCCCGATGGGAGCACAACTGATAGGTTATGGGATTGGGTGAGCCCAGCAACACGTAGGCGGGGAATCTCGGAAGTGTATTGTCCAAGTGTAGATCCACCTCGTCCAGTACTTGTTTCCAGTAACCCTGTAAATGAGGACAATCCCATAATAAATGTACCAGTGTACCTCTCCCCCCACAGCCCCGCCAACATAGTGCATCTCGTGTGTGATCCATCTCATTGAGCTTCTCCGGGGTATAGTACCAATACGTGGCGATTTAAGTGAGGGTGTCCGTCAGGCCCATGTGGTGTGCGGAGTGGTGAGCCTTATAACAGATGCCCTCCCATTCTTTACTTAGCGTGCGCCCCAAGTCTCTCTCCCATCGCGCTCTTCCTGAATTGTGGATATGAGTGTATCTACCTAACAACATGCGGTAAATGTCTGATATTAGTTTGCGGTCCCACTTCCTCGAGAGCAGCCAATATTCGTATTCACTGAGTCTGCGATTTGCCCCATCTCTGGTACTTGCATGGAGTGCCCAATGTCGCACCTGGAAATAACTTAGGCGCTCCTCCTCAGGCAAACCGTATTCACGACAGAAGGCGTCAAAGGGAATGGCCCCCTCCGCTGCATACATGTGTGAAAGTACCCTACATCCCGCCGGACCCCATCTCGCAAACGCCACCGTGTCCATACCAGGACCGAAGTCCGGGTTGTTCAGCAGAGGCGTTAGCGGGGATGGGAAGGATGTCAGCTCGTGTGCCACACTCACATGGTCCCATACCTCCAGAGGAGTTCTCGTGATGAACTAGGCGTAGAGGTTGGGTGGTCGATGTCGCAGCCGCAGGAAAGGAACCTCCTGCAGCGTGCGGCCCGCTACTGCCTGGTCTTGAAAGAGCCAGTGCTTCTCGGACTCAGTGCTTTACTCCACTCCACTAACGTTCGCAGTTGCGCCGCTTGGTAGTACAGTAACAAATCCGGTAGGCCCAGTCCCCCATTCTCAGGAGGCAACATCGCCAGGCGAAGTTTCATCCGCGGACGGCGCCCGTTCCAGATAAATTGCGTTAATTCAGCTTGGGTCTGACGGATCCACCCCTCTGGGGGTTTCATAGGGATGGCTCGGAACACATAAAGGACCTGCGGTAGGATCGTCATTTTTATCGGTGCCACCCTGCCTAGCCACGACAACGGGAGGTGTCTCCATCTACCCAGTTCTGATCGGATTGTCTGCCAAAGTCTTGTGTAATTAAGGCGAACTGTGCCCTGTAGGGTAGCCGCCAGTTGGATACCGAGATAGGGGACGGCCTCAGACGCCCATGGGAAGGGAAAGAGCCCCTGTAGGTGCGCTCGTGAGACGCATCCAGGGAAAGGTCGAGTGCCACCGACTTGCTTAGGTTGACTTTAAATCCTGCCACCTCCGCAAAGGCATCCAGAATGGCCACACAGGCCGGGAGCAACTCCCGGGTAGAGGACAATTACAGCAGAACATCATCCGCATACAGGCTTATGGTATGTTCAAAGGCGCCCATTTTGATTCCATGGACCTCGGGAGCGAGTCTCACCGCCTGAGATAGGGGCTCCATGTAGAGGGCAAACAACAAGGGCGATAATGGACACCCCTGTCTAGTGCCCCGCTCTATGGAGAAGCGGGCGAAGAGCACCCATTGACGCAGACCGTCGCTGATGGTCCGAGTAGCAGTTCAGGATCCAGGTGCGGATCGGTTTCCCAATCCAGCCCGTAACAGGACCTGCTCCAGATACGGCCAGTGGACTCGATCAAACGCCCTTTCCGCGTTAATTGCAAGCATCATATATTCCCCTTCCGTACGTGTGGCCTTCTCGATGAGGTGGAGCGCCCTCTTTGTATTGTCTACAGTTTGCCGTTCCGAAATGAACCCGGCCTGATCCGGAACAATCAGTCTCGGCATCAGTGGGGCTAGTCTTGTGGCCAGGATGCTTGTGTATAATTTCAAATCAATGTTAAGTAGTGAGATGGGTCGGTAAGCTTCAAACCTCGAGTGATCCTTACCTGGTTTGGGGATCACGGAGATGGTGGCGTCTAGGAGGTCCTTCGATATTGCGCCCGGATCCGAAAAGGAGTTAAAGAGAGTGGTAAGCAGCGGTACTACCTGTGTGCAAAAAGTTTTATAAAAAAGGGCCGTGAAGCCATCAGGCACGGGCCTTTTCCCAGCTTGAGCCTGGAAATGGCTGAGATGACTTCCTCGGGTCTGATGTTACTTTCCAGGGCTGCCGCTTGGTCCGGTGTGAGTACCGGGAGTCGGGTAGAATCAAGGAATGCTTCGCCTGCTGCGTGATCTAGTGTCGACCCTGTGTACAGGGAGGTATAGAAATCGCCGAAGGCAGCCGCGATCTCACCATCTTCTGTGGCAGGGTTCCCCCCCGGTGTTCTAAATTCTTTCACCATGTGACGTTGCTGTTTCTCTCTGAGCGCTCGCCCCAATAGGCGCCCGCACCTGTCCCCCCCTGTGTAGTACATGTGGCGCACTCTCAATGCTGCAAATTCCGCCCTGTCTTGGTCTAGCGCGCTCAACTGTTTCCTAACTAATGTTAGTTGCCTCCATATCCTGGGTGCGCATGTCCTCTGGTGCATACCCTCCAACTCCCTAACCTTCTGCGTCAGCTCGTCCCTTTTCTCTGCTCGCCCCCTATTTTCAGCCGAAGATAAGGCCATGAACTCTCCTCTAAGTACTGCCTTTAATGCTGCCAGTGTGTCGTTGGTGAAGTGTCAGGGGTGTTGTTATGTAGCAAATAATCATTTATCGCGTTTGCGATTTTCTCGGGCACCTCCTTGCGTTGTAATAGTGTGTCACTGAGTCGCCAGCATCGGGAGGGTCGCTGTACTGGGGGAAAAAGGAAAGTTGCCGAAATGGGAGCGTGATCCGAAAGAATTGCCACACCTATATCTACAGCGGACGTCAGCGCTTGGAGGGAAGCAGAGGCCAAAAAATAATCCAATCTGGCGTATGTGCGATGTGCACTCGAGAAGTATGAATAAGCTCTAGTGCCAGGGTGGAAGCTGAGCCAGAGGTCTACCATACCTAGTTCCCCCAGTCTCTTCAGACCCCCCTTGGACAAGATCCCGGCCTGTGTAGTGCGCTGCGCCGACCTATCTAACGTAGTGTCTAACACAAGGTAGAGTTCCCCCTAATAAGGATGTGCCTATCTTCGGATGCCGCCACTACGCTAAGCGCGTCATGAAAGAATTTTTCCTGACCTTCATTGGGGGCATATACTGAGCAAACCGTGAAGTCTGACCCCCCCAGAGAGAAATGGTACGATAACAACCTCCCCTTTATCTCCGCTCCCTTCCTTAGCACCCGCCTTCTGCGCTACTAGGATCGCAACCCCAGCTTTCTTGTTCGGGGCGGAGGAGAAGAACTGCTGCGGAAAGTTACGTGCCCTCATCCTGGAGGAGTCCTTCTGCAGTAGATGCGTCTCCTGTAGGAGACAAATGTCGGCTTGCGCATGTTCAAGGCAGGATAATACTGCTCTCCGTTTGATTGGATTGTTAAGTCCTCTCACATTCTGGGAAAGGATGTGTACTTCAGTGGGGGCCATGGGTCGTCCTCATCCTCGCCTGCTCTGTGTTCTGGGGGCCAGCTTCGGAGCCTGTACCCTTACCCCAACATGGCTCCCCCACCGTTTGGAATCGTGTCCGGACGCTGCCTGCTACATGATACTGAAATCTCGTGCCAGTGGTTTGTGGTGGACCCCCCAGGACCTGGAACCCCTCCCTCTCCCTCCCGCAAAAAAGAACACCCCAGTCTCTACCCCCCAAACCCCAACACCCCCCCACCCTCGCCAACACCCCGGAACTATGAACTGAAAGATATAGTGACAGAAAAGTACACCATTGTCCATCATCTCTCACAGATGACTGGTCACACCGTTTCACGGGGGAAAGAAGGTCCAGTCTCTTATCCGTCCCCCCCCCCCCTGTCGGCCCCCAAAAGAGCGTCTGAGACCCCGGGAAGTGATAAAGTGGAGTGCATCAACCGCCTGGCTGCTGTGATGATAAGTCTGCAGATACTGCCTCCACTGCTGCCCTGCGACCATTCTCGATCTCCGTCTTCGGGGGCCGCTTGATGCGGCGCCGATTTCGCTGTTGGCGCCATTGAGATGATGATTCTCCCGCTCCTCCTGGACGAGATGGCTGCTCGACCCCCTCCGTCGGCAGATCTATACCCAGCACCTGACAGGCTTCTTTGAGGGTGCGGAGCTGGTAGAGTTTGTTGTCCAACTTAAACACAATCCTGAATGGGTACCCCCAGATGTACCGAATAGCCTGCTGCTGGAGATGGCTCGTGACTGGTTTGAAGCAGCAGCGTTTCTGCAGTGTAAGTGCATAGAGATCTTGGTAAAGCGTCGGGGAGTGACCGTGGAAGGAGATGGGCTGCTTCTGCCTCGCCTTCTGAAGTATATCCTCCTTAGTGCGGAAATCTTGTACACAGACTAGAATGTCTGCGGGGAAAGACGACCCAGAACGCTGTGGTCCGACCCGGTGTGCTCTGTCGATCGGGAGGGCTGTATCCTCCAGCGGGCCCAGGATATGGTTGAAGAGCTCCCTGGTAAACTTGAAGAGGTCCTTATCCTCATCCGAGTGAGCCACTCCCCGAATGCGCACGTTGTGTCGTCTGGAACGGTTTTCCAGATCCTCCAAGTGCGATTGCAGGTCTACCTGTTGATCGTGGAGGCGTATAATTTCCTGTTGTAGTGCCTCAGTTTCAGTGTCTCGGTTATCCTGCTTCGCCTCGAGATCCGCCACCCGTTCTCCCACACCGTCTAGATCCAGTCGCACTGCGCGGATCTCAGCTGCAAATTCTTTTTTGAGAGTGTGGATGTCTTTCCGCAAGGTCGTGAAGAGGGACTCGAGAAAGGCCTTTCTAATGGGTTCCGCGCCTTCCGCGTCCCGTTTCGCACTAGCAACCGAGACTTCCTTAGCCGTTGTGGGCGATTGGGTTTTTGCGAACATGTCTTTCACTGTCCTGTCTTTACGGACTTTCGAGCCCTGTGACATCGTGACTGCTCGATGGAGAGTCCCCAGGCCCGGTATCAGAGCGTGTGTGGGCAGCGCCGGCTACTAGAGCACGTGTTGACCGCCGCCTCACACTGCGCGACAAAATGGCGCCTGACTAGGGCCTCGCCTCGGAGAACCGCGTCGGTTTGCGCTACCATCCGTCGAGGGCCCTCCTCTAGGATTTCCTCCGGCTCCAATGAGCCCTGTCCGTTCCGGGCAGGGACCGCTTCCCATCTGGCAGACACCACTCCGGCTTCCTTAGCGATGGCTTCCTTTCGGCAGGCCCGCAGTAGCAACAGATGTATCTCCCGTCTGCCGCCCCACGCAACTTTCAGGCACGGGCCGGGCCCGCCGCGGACCTTCGAGACTACACGGCGGCCTCAAATCACGGGCTCCCTGCACCAAGTCTTTAGTGTGTTCCACCCTTCGGCAATCCCGGTCCCGGGCCCTGTCTTGCTTCGCCTCCAGCTAGGTCTCCATGTTCAGGGCGGGCTTACGCTTACCACTGCCGCACCCACCTCCTCACTCCCGGAGTTCGGCGTGTACCCCCACCGGCCACCACCTTCTCACTATGGCGGCGGGTCCGCAGAAGCAGTCGGGCTGTGGAACCCTCGATGCCTCGCGCCGTAGAAGGCGCGGGTCAGACCCGCCTAGGACTCACCGGGTTGGGTGGGGGGCACGCCGATCTCAGGCCTCCGGCTCGGCTGCTGTGTCTCCAACTGATCGCTCCGCCTCCAACGCCGGCTGTGGGCCCAGGCCGCGTCGCGGGCCGACCGGCGAATCGCCACCCCAGCTGGGTTCCCGTGGTATAGGGGCACCGGGCGGGCTAACGGGGTCGCTGAGAGGGGGCTCCGTGAGGCCGGAGCCCATGCTGTAGAAGGCCGACGGCGGGAGCTCCGAAAAGTGCGCCTTCCTATGCCGCCATCTTGGCAACGCCACCTGCTTTGTATTTTTAGGTGCTATTTTCACTTAAAAAACTTTAAAATTGAATATCTCTGGTTCTACCGGTTCTGGAAATTGCTTCCTTTCATTTTCTTGTGTTGTGTTTTCAACAATTACTTTTTTTTGTGCTGCATAAATACTTTACACATCGTCTCTAATGAAAGCCTTACTGCTTATGTGCGAAGCTACCAGAGGGTTAAGCACCAGGTTAATTTAGTGTTTTTTGTGGTTCACCCTGACAAGGATTGTGGTTGTTGCCCTGAGGAGGGTTTCCAACACCCCCGAACCAATACTCCAGTTTCTTACAGTACCCAAATGCGCATTTCTATGTTACATGACCCAGTACCCGAGCCGATCTTCCCAGAGAATCTGGAAATGTGCACAACAAAGAGCAAGCAAGGAACAAATGTAATTGAGAAAGACCTATGTAGCAATTGGTGCAAACAATATTTTTTTTTTAAAATAGTTTTAATTAAAATTTCATACAGTTATTGGCACCTCAATCTCAAGCACATGAGCAACCAAAACCCTTGACACATAGTACGATACATTTGCAGAAACATAGTACAGCAGGCAGTTCCCGCCAATCAGTCTGGTCCCTCCCATTATGTCCGAAACCCTGTCCATATACATTGTCAGTGTCCCCTTAGCACCCACTCATGGTCGTCTACTATTGGGCAGGTCCATGTTTTTTGCAAGCATTTCTCTCCAGGTCATCATATCATCTGTGGGAAAGTGTGGCTCAAGTGGTTGGAGCGGCAGACCCTGATGCAGAGGTCTGGCCCGGACCAGGGTTCAATTCCCCGCCTCGGCAGGTCTTGGGCTCAAAATTTCACCGGACCTGACATTTCTCGCCTCGGTGCCTATTCCAATCATGGTGTCCCACTCTGTAACTCTGGGCAATAGCTTGCTTAATCTCCACAATGGCCCCTCGCAGCGGGATGCCTGGCTTTCACCTTGGGGATGCCCAGTAATGGGTTATCTTGCAGGGGAATACCAGGACGGGTTCCCTAAGCAAGCGCTGGGACGCTTTCGGGCAGCCATGCGCTCTACAAATCAAATTTCATTTCATTTCATCTGCCACTTTGTCGTCTCTCTGAGTACGTTTTATATGTTTCTCCTCCACTGTTGCCCACTCTAATAAGTCCGCCTTCCAGGCCGTTACTTCTGCAGCTCTAGATGCTACCCAATGTATTGCGATTAATCTCCTTGCCAACACCATACCATGTGCCAACATTCGTACTTTCATTATAAAGTGTTTCCGATGCGGCATCACACCCAGCAGGCACAGTTTGATAGAGCCTTCCAATTCCATCCCCACAATGTGCGCCAACACATTCAGCACCATCATCCATTACTCTGCCAACTGTGGGCAAATCCACATCATATGCAAAACATTCAGCAGAGTGGATCTTCCACCTGCCAAAAGCAACAGGGTTAGATGGATGAATGTAGGTCAGCTTGGCCGGCAGCAAGTATGTACTGTGTAAATAGTGAAATTGTAGGAGCTTAAATCTGGTGCTAGGGAACACCTGCCTGACCAGATCACATGCCCTCTTCCATTCTGATGCACACAGTACATCCGGGCAATCGGCGTTCCACCGATCCCTACCCTCATCAAAGCCACTTGCAGGTGTGTTATTTAAATTTAGATCACCGGCTCGTTCACTACCACCCTCTCTCCATCTCAAGTAATCCATATCTGCTTGCAGAGTACAGATTGGTTCTAATGGCCGGAGAAGCATATACTCCACAAATAGGACCCTGGAAAGCAGTTTCCCAACTACTCTGTGCCACACCTCCGAAGTTAAGTGAATGATGTACATGGGGTCTTTGAGAGTGTCCTTTCCACTCATAAACAGGACATGCATACCTGCCAGAAGGTCTTTCTCCCATTGGGGTCATCATCGAACCAGCACACTGTGTGTTGATGCTGGTTGGCTACTTAGTATAACAGTAGGTCAAACAGGACAATCCCTCCCTTCACAAAATATCCAAATTTCTTTTAGCAGCCCACACTAGGGAACATAGCAATGTACCCAACTAAGTAAATGCTTTATTCAGGATCAGGAACATCATGTTTTGCAGGACACCTAAAGCAGCGTGGCAGAAACACAATTTTAGCTAAAGATATACGTCCCATGACAGAGACAGGCAGGGTGGTCCAGAACTCAACAGAGCGACGCAGGCCCTTCAGCAATTTCCCTAAGTTTAAATTGTAATGACCCGCTGTGCAGCTAGTTACCCAAATCCCTAAGTAGCTAAAATTGTCCATCTCAAATTGTTGTCGACCCCTAGGGGAGGGTCACATTAGTGCGTCGCAGACCACCGAGGAGAAACAGCTTTAATTTAGACCTGTTTGTGTGAAAGCCCAAGATCTCGGCAAAAGTAAATCATTTCCTGCAGGAGGGGCACTGAGCACTCCAGACCTTGCAGATATACCAGGGTATTATCTGTTTATATTGACAGCACATGGGATGTGCCTGCCAAGTGGATACCCTAGGGTCCAAGTTCTGTCCTTAACCTACAGGCCAACAGATCCACTATAAGCGCAAGAAGCACCGGGAACAGAGGGCGTCCCTTTCTGGTACCTCTCCCCAGAATCGATAGGTCCAAAATTATGCCCTCGGTATGCACACTGGGTACTAGGGTGAGTGAAGTGAATGTACAATAATTGCACCCACTGAATAAAAATAGGGAAAAATGCAATCTTTCGCAGGAGTGCCCGCATATACTGCTAGACGGTTGTAATGAAGGCACGTGCCAGATCTAGCGCTGCTAGTGCATACACCCCCTCTGAGTGTTCCAGCACATTCAGAACATGATTTAGACATTAGATGTTATATACTGTTGGGCAGATTTACAAGGAATTGTCGAATCTAAATAGATGTGTCAGTTTTCTTGCACCAGAGCCAAATGTCCTTGCACCACCATGGATTCGCTGCATTTACAATACAGTGCTCCAAATGTGACTCATCGCTGGAGTTGCTCATGAAAGTGATGCAACTCCAGCAATGTGCCACAACAGATAGGTGAGCCCCTTACAAATATCACTGCGTCATTCCTGGCGCCTGGGCTGAGCAGGCGTAGGGATTTTGATGCAGTGGAAGTGTAGTGTGAAGCAGTGAAATATTGTAAAATCCACTGTGTCAGTTCTACATGACTTTTTGCGTGGGAACGCCCAGCCTGCTTACATTATAGCTAGCGCAGGTATAATGATACGCAAGGCTTTACAATGTGACGCATCTGCCTAGATGCGCAACATTGTAAACTGGCCGCATTGTTGGTGCCACCATTGCGTCAAAAAAAGTGTTGCAATGGTGGCACTTGTAAATCTACCCCTGGATTTCTCCCAGGATAAAACCAGTCTGGTCAGAGTGCATCTATCAATCTCAGCAGCCTGGAGTCCAGAACCTTGCACAATAGCTTAATAGTCATATTTAACATTGATTGGGGTCTATAAGAGGTCAGAGCTAATGGATCTCAAAGGGGCATCCCGCCGCCACCCTGGCAACTGTTAGGATACAGTCTCTATCTTTATGATGGAATATCTAGGCTATCAACAACCCCAGTGATGCTCAGGGGGTACTACATTCCTAAGGCCCTGTCGCTCTTTCCACCACAAACCTTCTACACAGTCCTTCAGTTTGCAGTTCTTCTCAAATCCAGATCTGTAAGGATTCTGTGTTGTTGCCCTCTATTTTCCGTTCAATAGCTGCCCATGAGATGTATTGCTGTTAAGAGGTCAGCTCTGGAGGGTTCCTCCGTTTGCTCTTCTCCTCCACGTGCTCTCTGGGAGTCCATCTCTATAGTGGTCTTCCGAGGCAGGGTTTGAGTGGTGCTATACAGAGGTATGGTGTTTCCCTAGTGCGATTTTATCACTTTGTCTTTCCCCATTGCAGTAGCAGCCCATCCCCCCGCTCCACAGCCACTCCCACCTTCTATCCAGCCAACCACCACCAGCAGAATCTGGGAATCTGGTGCCTGTTTGCGAGGTGGGCTTGCTGTTAAATTTTAGGTGGGCCGAACAATCCCCTGCAACAGAGGAATCGGAAGGTGGTCAACAACAACAGTCTTTACTGCTGCCCGCCACAGTACAAGGGCCCGATCACAGTGTTAAATGACCACACTTGCCTATAGACAGAATTATTGTGAAGCACAGGAAGTGCCAACCACAGCGCAGCAAGGGCCTCACTCCAGCCATTCAATCCCAGTGTGTCTGTGTGCAGGGATCCTAACTATCCCACCTCAGCTTGCCTCCGCAACATCTCACGCGGCCATGTAGGCCCAGGGATCACCACACCATCGCAACCATCAACCACCTCCAGGACCACGGGATCTATTCCTTCTGCTAGGTGACACCCGCAGTCACAATCATCTCCTGGCGCCGTCTCGTACAGCAAGTTTTACATTAAATTAGATTTCAATTACAAAACATAGACCAATTAAAAAATAAAATACTTGTGTAAACATGGTTATTAAAAAACCAGCGGACAAAGGGGGTGCCATTGTACTACAAACCCTTGAGGCTTATGATACGGAGTGCAAATGTTTACTATCCGATGAACGTAACTACAACATTTTGCACGATGACCCAACCGAAAGACTACGCATCAGGATTGGGGGCATGGTGGAGGAAGGCCTAGCCTGCGACTGGCTAAGTAAAAAAGAGGCTGAGTTCTTACAACAACCATCACCGCGAATACCGTACTTCTATTGCATCCCTAAAATCCACAAAAACATCAACAACCCACCAGGGAGACCTATCGTCTCCGGGATCGGGTCCATCCTGGAGCCCCTGTCAAAATTTGCGGATGCATTTCTCCGTCCTTTGGTACAATTCACCAGCACTTATTTGAAAGACCCCAAGGCAGTCTTACAACTACTTGAAGAAAAGGAATTTGATCCATCAAAACAGTTCCTACTAAGCCTCGACGTAGAGAGCTTATACACCAGCCTTCCTCATGAGGAGACATTACAAATCATAGAGGAAGTACTCTTCAGCAATATATGGAAATACCAAACCCCGAGAAATTTGGTCCTAGAATGCATCTCCATGGCCTTGAAAGAAAATTTCTTCCAATATGACCAGACCTTGTATTTACAGACCCATGGAACAAGCATGGGTAGTACATTTACTCCGAGTCTGGCTGGTCTGTATGTATATCACCTGGAACAAAACAGAATCCTTAATACAGACAACCCATATCACTCCCAGATCAATACCTGGAAAAGGTATATAGACGACATTTTCATCATTTGGGATGGCGATTTGGAGAGTGCTTCCAATTTTGTATCTGAAATTCACGAGCACCATCTCCAGCACGTCAATTATTTTCCTGGATTTAAACATATACACGGAGGATGGCAGGCTGAAGAGCAAAACCCACTTCAAACCCACCTCCAGGAACTGCTTATTACGGTACGACAGTTTCCACCCCAGACACCTCAGGGAGAACCTACCGTATGGACAATTCTTGCGTCTCAGAAGAAACTGCACAGAATTGAACCAATTCAACAAACAGGCCAAAGATCTGAAAACAAAACTAATACAAAGACAATACCCCATCAGAACCATTGACAGGGCAATGAAAAGGGCCAGGAATAATCACAGGGACGCACTCCTTGAAGACAATCCACAAGATAAAGGAGTGATCAAAAGACCAATATGTGTCACGACCTATACAACCATGTCCAACGAAGTATCAAAAGTGATCAACAAACACTGGAGGATACTGAACTGTGGCCAATTGGATTTCGAAAAACCAATGTATGCACATCGCAGGTGCAGAAATATTAAGGACATACTGGTACATACAAGACCTCGTCAAAATCCAACTGGCAGACAGACCAGCATTGGAGTCCAAGGACACTTCCCCTGTGGAGACTGCAGTAGTTGCCATCTGACTCAAAAAAGCAAGGTCATAACTTTCAGGAATGGTACATCATGGGAACAACGACAATTTTCTAACTGTAACACAAAAAATGTTGTCTACATGATAACATGCCCATGTGGCCTAGAATACTTAGGCATGACCTCCCGACCTGTAAAAGTGAGAATAGGAGAACATAAAAGCAACATACGCTGCAAAAAAACAACCACAAAGATGGCTTCTCACTTCCTGGAACAACAACATTGTGTCAATGATCTGCATTGGACCGTAATTGAACGTATGCAATCAGAAACCGGCCTTTTCAAAAAGAACAACGATGGGTTTTTCGTTTGGGCACCCACATTGAAGGCCTAAATGATGATATTCCATGGGGCCATTTGTCCGGGTAAAACCTGAAAAACTGGAAGGATCTGCAACTTATGGCTGTGACTCTATTTTGAGAAACAAGGGTTCTTATCAAACTGTAACCGTAAGGGCTGTGCCTGTGTAATTTCTCTTTTTAACAAACCCATGTTAAACACTCACTGATCCATCCCATACACTGTCCCAAATGCCGCATTACAGTAATGTACCTTTAGCATTTAGTATGGGAGTAGTGTAACCAACCAAAGCGCACATCTCATAGACTACACCATCTACCCATGCGTCCAGAAGTAGCGACTGACGGCAGTGTCTATGATAGACACGCATGCGCCCCACCGGCTCAACAGTCACTACCGGATCTAACATGCTCAGAATGACACATGTTACTCCGTAAACAGGTCCATGAATATGATAGGCGCTGGGGCGGACGCTCCTTATTTGGTCTGCACACCACATCCGTCAATCAACGAATCAATGAGCACCTCGAGGCCCTTATATAACACAGCCCTGAACGCTTAGCATTACCAGCGGAGCAGCGTAGGGTGGTAGAAGGAGGCCGACTCAGGCGGATTTTGTGAGTATTTAACAGACAATCTTTTAGAGACCTACCTAGCACGAACCCAGACAGTGAGTAAAAATACTGAAACCAACTCTTTACCCACACAGATTAAGAATCCACCTACCTACCCTGGCGTTCTGGATATGCTCATGAGGCAGGACACAACAGTCACTATGAGTATGATTTACAGAACCATTACAAGCTAGTAGTGTATCCTCTATGTTATGTGTTATGTGTGTCTTTTCTTTTTACAGGTTTATTTAACCGTTTGGGGCTCCAGGTGACTGCACCTGTCTGAGCCAATCCCTTGGGGAAACCAAACTGACTCGTCTTTTCTTTTTCTTTTTAGGACATGCAACTGCATGACCCCAAAGAAACCGCTGTAGGCACATTGTAGCCTTTTTATCACTGTAAATAAATTCACTTTTTTCTAATTTAAGAGAAAAACATTTTTTCTTAAAAACACGTGAGTAGGGTTGGGAAGTTGTGCCCCCGTCCTGAAGAAGGAACACCAAGTTCCGAAACATGTCGACGCACACCAGAGGTAGTGTCCATAATAAAGACAACTGACCTCACTTTGCACTTCTTTTTAATAGCACCAGCTAGGGGTCTCGAATAAAGTTTTTCATAGAACCCACTAGCCAGGTACTTTTTAATCCTCACCACACCCATCACTCACATTTTCCAATACCCCATCACTTGCACTTAAACACACACCACACATAGTCAACCTCTACAGTGCTCCCGCGTAGTTGCTGGTCGCAGCACGCCGCATCCCTCTAGCGGGATGCGAAGACCCCAATGATGAAGCATGACACCAAGGGGCCTGTTGGTGTGTGAGGGGTATTTTTCACAACACTGAGTGTCCTCCATCCCTGAGGTGTGCACTCTGAGTAGGATTCTTCTTGTTTAATTACCAGTGCCCGTGGAGTGAGAATCCTATCTCTATACTCTACCTCCCCCCATTGTTATCTTTTATTAAAAAAAATTAAACAGCCATGAAAGTATATATATTTTAAAATATAAAAATGAATTCTTATAAAGCTAAGAAAATGTAAAGCAATTTTCTACATAAATTAAAAATCGTAATAAATCAACATATATGGGGTAAATGTACTATTCTGACTGCAGTTCAAATGACACTGGGAATGGTACATCTATTTAGACAAAGTCAGATTTTCTATTTCCTCTCCAAACTAAGCACCATTGTGGAATATATTTGGCTCAGGGTCTGATTTACTATACCCACTAAAATGTAACATTGTTGGACCTGGCATCCTCGGGGTAGTTTTCCCTGACGTTTTTGCCTTTTGGCCTCCTGATTTGATGACTTCATTTTTGCTGGCCTTCAGACTATGAACACTTTACCACTGCTAACTAGTGCTAAAGTGCATGTGTTTTGTACTTAAAACAGGGTAACATTGGCTTATTACAAATGAAACTATTTAATTTATTTATAAGTCTCTAGTAAAGTGCACTACATGTACCCAGGGCCTGTAAATGAAATGCTACTAGTGGGCCTGCAGCACTGATTGTGTCACCCACTCTAGTATCCCTTTAAACATGTCTCAGGATCTTCCCCTGCAGAGCCGGTATGTGCAGTTTTCAATTACAATGTTGACCTGGGGAGTTAACACTCTTGCCATTCTCAAACCTTCCTTTTTAATACATGTAAGTCACCCCCTAAGGTAGGCTCTGGACAGCACCAATGACAGGGAGCAGTGTATTTGAAAGTTTGGACATGCCCTTTTCAAGTTTTTCATGTCCAGGTAGTGAAAAACTCTTACATTCATTTTTCACTGCTGAAAGGCCTATCTCTCCCAAAGGCTAACATTGGGATTACTTTATTACATTTTATAAATGTAATTTCCAACAATTGGAAAGAGACAGGACCCCCAGGTTTGGTGTCTCTGGAACAGTGCTTAATTTGTAAAATATGAAGTGCAGGTGCTAAAATTTTTGTCAGAGGCCACACCAACTTTTCTCTGGCCCCACCCACTCCCTCCACTGGCTCTACCCACTTACTCTATTAGCTCCACCTACATCTTCAACTGGCACTGCTAATAGGGACCCTACTCCTGCCGTCACATTCTGTATGGTTGGCACTTTACCTTCAGGCAATCTCAGGAATGGGCTGGCGAGGTGAGCTGGCGTCCCTCAAAATGGGGAAAACTCACTTAACCAGATAGGAAAAGCAGACCTTTGCCTTGGGTTAAGCAAGGCCTCAAGGGCACTTTTCAGGCAGCATGTAGGCCAGGCCTGTGCTGTTTAATGGTAAGAAGATTGAAACAACTGTAAGCTAACCCGGTTCCAGAGTCTATCCCAGAGATGCTGTGCTGGCAGGGATTCTTTGTTGAGCTTCCTGCAACAGTGTGTTGTAGCTACTACTAGGTGTAGTGAGGGATAACTTTACATCTATGTTCGGGCGTGAGCACCTATGCAGACTTATTTAACACATCAAACTTACATATTTGAAAAATAAACTTCAATGTAATGACATTTGGGAGTAGGAATCCAAGGTCTATTATATTATATATAATTTGGACTAGAGTTTTGTTGCAGGCCACAGTAGAGAAATATTTTTTCTATGCAGAGTACATTTTCACCACAACCTTGTTGTCAATTCAATTCAATTCAATATATCTTTATTTCGGCATGAATACCACAAAAGAACAATACATTACAACAATAAAACATTCCATTAAAATACATAACATACTGTAAAATTCATTCAGTTTTCATGTCGATTCTAAATCAAGATTAAGAAGTCTGAAGTCTTGTTGTCAGTCCTAAAAATTACCAACATGTCTCAAAGTTGTTGAACAATCACAGATGTATAACGCCCTGTTTGGAGGCATAATAGCAGGGTACTCAGTATTCTTTCTCTCTCTTACTCGCTTCTATTTTTCTCTCTTACCCCCACCCCTGTCTACCTCTAACTCTGATTGTTTTTTTTGTTTTTTTTAAACACATTTTATTGACAGATCGCACACAAGGCACAGCACTCCGCACTCCGGAGAACCTGCAAACAAGTACACATCAGCAAATGAGAAGCAATCTATACATTATATGAAACAGAACATGTACCCCACCCACCCCAAACCCCACCACCCCACTGCCAACTCCCCCCGCCCGGATCCCACCCTAACCCCTTGCACAATTTCGTCTCGATTTTGAAAGAAGTCACATGAATAGAAAAATGTACACAATGCCGCACTCGTGGCCCCTTCACACCAGTCCCGTGCAATCCTCCTGTTGCACTGGTGGCTCTAACTACAGACCCCTGTAATCCACCCATCTCTTCCATAGGGCAGCCCCTGGCCTCAAAGATAGGATGCTCCAGCCCCTTAAATAAATCTAGTCCTTTCTTCCACACCACAACCGGAGGAGCCCGGGGGTCTTTCCAGGCCTGAGCCACGTCTCTCTTGGAAATCTACTGATTTGTCCCTGTGACAAATTCTACGTAGGGATGACCATGCGACAGGTGAAGATCCGGATAACGGAGCACAAAAGTAACATACGATGCTCTAAGACGCACACGAGATTGTATGAACACTACCATCTATACAATCACTCTGCTGATAGCATTCAATGGCTAGTACTGGAGTCCCAACCAACCATGAACAAGCAATCTCTGTTCAGGCTTGAACAGAGATGGGTTCACCGTCTCCAACTAGATACAATTGGGCTTAATGATGCAATTCCATGGACTACCGTCTCAAGATAATATCTCCGTACCCATCACCCCTACCCTGTTGTCCATCGTCCTAGACAATATTACACACCTAGGCACCAACCATCTCTTTCCAGTGTTTTTGAGGCATGCCACTTGGACACACGACTACAATCCCTTTGGCATTGTTAAATCGCAGGGCCTAGCAATTATTGGGTAAGGGACCTGCCCTCAGTATCACTCCCATGACCAGTGCCTGAAGCTAATCCAGCAATTAATCAATACCTACCTGGTGTTCCCGGCATTTGATTGACAATCCCACCACTGTAGATTAGCACTCAATAATAATAATGGACCGATTATGAATAGATTGACGATCTAAGGTAAGCGCCGTCTCTGTGTCTCTAGGCTCAGGCAGCCGTCCCCACTCCACCGGAAGGACAGCACCCAACATGGCTCCCGGGGAACTAATGAAGTCCGATGAGAGTCTCCCTCCCCCTTCCCCTTGCATACAGTGTCTGGCTTCCCCCCTAGATAGGAGTACCCTGCTACCAGCGTAGTTAACACTGGGACCTTCCACATCACCGGTCCCCCCAGTGCAGTACATACGGCTGGTAACCGACAGGAGTGAGGGCATTACTGCGGGGTGCCTGCTATATCCCTCTCTCCACCCCGCCTCCACCCTGTCTATCCCCCTGAGTCCCCTATGCTCCCAGACTCAGTGTAGCTCCTTCAAGCATTTTTAGCACAGGTGGCTCGTTAAATCCAATGCGTGTCATCATTATAAGAAAACCCTTCCACCATGCGGTGACCAGAACGGCTGTAACCCTGTACCCAAGCGCCCTTTCTAGCACTTCACCTGAGACTGAACACTGCAGTCTATATCCTGGGACCAAAATCCTGCTAAATGAGCATTGTGATACAGCATGGACCCACAACAAACCCCAACCCCCCCGCCCCCCCCTCCCCCCCCCCCTTGGAGGTCCCTGCCTACTGACTTGGGATTGGTATCCTTTGACATTTATCCTGACAACCTCACATTAACCAGGGTTCTACCACGGAGGGTACTCTCTACATCACCCTTTCATTACTACCTGACCCTGATGGACTTTATTCCAACCCTCATCTCCCTCCTAATACCCCCTAGGTTCAACTGACCTTACAGCGCTGGCCTCACGGGAGTATGCTGCGAGGCCCTAATCCATTCCTTTAGGGCAAGATTATACCTGCTTCTCTCCTAGAATTGGGTGTCCTCCTTTTTTAAGTTTTGGCTGCACACCTCAGTATGTGTATTTATAGCATTCTGGGGTACCTCCAATGTGAGACATGAATCTTGCCATTATCAGACCGATTCACAAGGGAACTTATACCCATTGTCCGGTATGTCTGGTTCCCCTCACTTCTACAATAAACCCCCCCCACCCCACCCTCACCCCTCACAGTGTGGAGAGTTATCACTACAGTCACGTTTATGGTTCTAGACGGGAAGTCACTCAAGTGAGATTTGACTTGTTATTCTCTAACCTACATTTTTTACCCTACCTCTAGGTCGCCTAAATAGAGCAGGACCCCCTGGCCCTCTTGTTCGTCGACCCAGAGAGGTTGTATTTGCCTTCTTCAAAGTGAATGAGCATGTGTTATTGTGTAGTACTTTGTTGAGGTCCTGACGAATCGCCGGTTGGCGAGAAACATGTTGACCACTTCAGGGGGTTGAGTTAACCTGCTGTATATTTATACGGTCTCTAGCTCCCCTCTCACCCCTTTTAACTAGGGAATCAGCCACGTTAATAAAAGTCAGTGTGGACTGATTACCCTTTTTAACTTTTCACCCTCACTTGCACAGACTACACTTCTTTCATCCTCACATACACCCACCGTCGGCTAGGAACAAAAGAACCCCGCCAAAAGAGTGCCTCCTGGTGCTCCGACAGACATTGCAGCGCCGGTCTGTCGAGGGGCAGCGAGTCGATGATGACACTGGACACCCTCCAGTTAGGGTGTGTTTCACACCTAATACTCTGGGTGTGTGAGGCTCTCTAAGTTTCGTCAAGGGACCCCTTCCAGTCACCTATCTTCTGATACCTACTTCCCCCCTCCCCCGCCCCCATTCTTTGCCACTCCTTCCCTGGGGAACTTTGTACTCTACTGTTTGCAATGGTAAGGCCCAGCAACATCAGACGCCTTTTATAAAAATTACCACCCACCCCTTCCAAAGACATGCAGGAGGCCTACTTGTGGAGTACGAGGAAGGTCCCAACCCAACACTTCAGACAAACAGTCCCATACCTCTGTCCAGAACCCAGCCAAAGCTCCGCAGTTCCATACTGTGTGAAGTAAGGTTCCCACCTCAAGGCGCATCTCAGACATTCGTGAGACTCAATCAGACCAGCCTTCCACAGTCTCTCTCTAGTCTAATAGGCTCTATGTAGGTATTTGAATTGGATGAGTCTAAGGCGCATTGCAATAGCTGCACCTCTTGGGGCTTCAAGGGCTTCCCGCCAATCTTCCTCTTCCAGCACTCCCACATCCCTTTCCCAGGATTCCCACAATTTGTGAAGAGAGGAGGAGCAATGTGTAACCAGGGTCTGGTAAATGCAGGATATTTTCTTTTCTTCCAAGTCGCCCATAAATACCTTTGCTTCTAGCGGGCTAAATTCGGGGAAGGAGTCCAGTCCCTCCAAACTAGGCGCAATGGCGTGGCTGAACTGCAAATATTTAAAGAACTGGGTTCGAGGCATGTGAAACTCCTCGCTAAGCTCTTGAAACGATTTAACCACCTCACTGCGGCGGCTATTCCGCCGCAGTGCTAAGGGGGCGGGGCGGCCACGCGGCAGCCGCATGCTGGTGAGGGAACCGCTCCGTCACCAGCGTCGGTGGTGCTGTGCTTTTGACGAGCAGTTCCATCATGGCCCGCCCCGCTCAATAGAACGGTCAGCGCAGGCGCGGAATTCGCGCTGCGCATGAGCAGCTAGCGGGCCATGACGGAACCGCTCCGTCATCAGCACAGCGCCACCGCAGCTGATGACGGAGCGGTTCCGTCATCAGCAGACAAGGGGTTAAGGGCCATGCTGGTCAGAACATGTCCCCTCGTTGAAATTCTTATAGAATCCCAGCCTCGGAAGCCCTGCAAGGACGCCAGTGCCGGCAGCTGAACATTTTGCCATAACGGGGTCTCCTCAGTTAGCTTACCCCACCATCCCATGCCATGTAGCGCCTGCCTCTAGATCTGGAAGACTACCTGGGTGGCCTTGGGCAAACTCTTCCTTAACCTTGCCGAGTATAAAATTGTTTGTAGAGTATCGGGCTCCATTAGGTATCTCTCAAGGGCATACGCCGGGTCCTCCCTATCCCCATACCACCATTAATTTAAGATCAGGAGATGAGACGCCTGATAGTAAGACAGAATATCGGACGTTGCAAACCCTCCGCAATAGGTTGATAAAAAGCAGATGCGCAGCGCTACCCGCACAGCACCTCCAGCCCAAAGGAATTGTCCCAGCACCGAATTAACTTGCCGAAACCACTTAGGTGAAATCGGGTATGGGTGATTCTGCAATTGGTACAGCAGGCGTGGGAGGGCAACCATCTTGAAAATAGCCGACCGGCCATAGATAGTAGGGGGCATACGGGACCACGTTTTTATCTCTGTCCGAACCCGGTACCAGACTGGCACTATGTTGCGCTCCCAGGAGACCGCGGATGAGTCCGTTAAAAACACTCCCAAATACTTAAGGCCCCCCGTCGCCACCTGCAGCGCAGACGCCCATGATCTGAGTCCTGTGCGGTCTCCCAGCACCCTAAAGTAGATTTGCTCGGGTTCAGGTAGAGCCCCGACGTTTCGCCAAATATTTTCATTATCTCCAAGACCATTGGCCCGACCTATTCAGATTAGTAAGAAAAAACAGGACATCATCTGCGTAAAGTACGATTCTATCCATTAGAAACCTGGCAATTGTGCGTCTATGCGTATCCACGCAGCCAGCGGCTCCATAACTAGGGCAAACAAATACGGCGAGAGGGGGCACCCCTGTCGAGTACCTCGCCCGATGGGAAATGCAGTAGACGTGACCCCTGCCACCCTCACCGAGGCCGTCAGGTCTGTGTATAACAGCCTCAGGTATGACATAAAGCGGGTCCCAAAGTTAAGACATGGGAGGGGTGCAAACAGGTAGACCCAACTCAAGTAGTCAAAAGCCCTGTCTATACCTAACAGCAGGAGCGCCGCCTGTTCCCCAACGCCCCTAATCGCCTTCACCGCAACATGCGCGCATCTAATATTGTGTCTCATCGCCCTACGGGGCATAAACCCAGCCTGATCCGGGTGGATCAGCTCCGCTATATGGGGAAGGAAGCGGTTTGCAAGCGATTTGGCAAGTATCTTAGCTTCGACGTTTAGAAGAGAAATGGGTCGATAGGACTGTCTGTCTGGGGGCCTACCGGGTTTGCAGAACACCACTATTTCGGAATGTCTCCAGTCCGCCGGTAGGCGACCCTGCTCCCGAGCCACCTCTAACGCCACCCTATGGTCCGTACCTAATTGAAGGTGGTATTTCTTAAAGAATTCACTCGGGAACCCATTAGGCCCGGGGACTTTCCGGTATTAAGCCCCCCGAGGGCGTGCCCAGCTGTTCAGCCGACAAGGGAAGTTCGAGGCGCTCACGTACCTCCTCCGATACTGCACGTGGCGGAAGGTCCGCAATAAATTTATCTACCCACTGCCGCAGGGAGGCACTCCTGCCGGGCATACTGAGCGGCATAATATTGTGCGAAGCTGTCCGCTAGCTCTTTTGGAGCCGAGATCGAAACCCCGGCCTCATCTCTGAGTCCCTAAGAAATGGTTCTGTCGGATGGTTGAACAAATTACTTTAAGTTAAGGCTATATTAGCTCATAAATTATGCAGAAGAATGATGGTTAATTACATTCAAATACACCTCTCTGAGAACAGATTTAGTTCAAGATTTTTATGTAAGAAAAAGTCACCATTGTAATACACTGGAGTTTCTTCATTCCTTATTAAACTCAATAACTGTTAAAAACATGTGAATAGTGACTGTTAGTGAACAAAGTGAATAGTGAAACAAATTCAGTGACAATTATTTACAAATTTATACAGTATTGTACATAGGTAGTTGGGGTGTGGGGGCAAAGCTGTAGTTTAGGAGGTCAGAGTTCTGAGTAAATACTCCAAGGACACAGATGATTATTGCGCCTGTTCCCGGAGGTTTCTTGACCAATGAAAAGCGTTGACGTTTCGACCCTAAAGTGCCCCAATTGGTGGTCATGGCGGGTCTTTATCAAGACAGGGAAGGGGAAAGGACAAGGGGATCTGGAATCACAGGAGGTAATTATCACAGCCTGGACGGAAGGCTGAAGGTCTATCCCTGGATCGGAATGGAGAGCGCTGTCTCTGAGTACACCGAGCGCCGTCTGTCAATGAATGCAGCACCTTCGAGCCGTGACCACCATCCCTCCCGCCGCCCCACATCATCACAAGCATTGTCATTTAACTGTCACATCCGCCCCTCTCGGCCCTTCAGCCACTGCAGCAGAGTACGCCCCCATCCACACCCTGCCCAGATACCTGTACATCCACATCCCATCCCTCGCAGGTGGAAGTACTGTAGTGTAAATGTTCCAATCGCTCCTCTCTGACCCGCGGCCCCACCAGTGGACCGCCCCCGACCTCACCCACGACGGAGGGGTACATGCATACCAAGAATCCACCTCTCGCAGGCCAACTGTTCAAGGATCCGTTATTGGCTGTTCAGAGGCAGTCACACTGCTGCCCCCCGCACCCCCCGGGGAGGAGCGCCTCCTGGACCTCCAATTTCCTCTGCTCCGCAAGGCCTTGGCAGTCTGTGATTGTGCGCCGTTCGTGGAGGAGTCCGATTCGCGGCCTCAGCTTCACCGTCTCATCTGTCCAGCGTAAGACCTCCTCTGGGAGTCGAAATAGTGGGTGCGAGATTGAAACAGCCCGCAGGCGGGCCGGATAAAGTAAGGCATATGAAAGTTTAAGGTCGCGAAGGCGCGCCTTGGCCGCCGTGACAGACTGCCTCTGCTGCTGGACGAGCCTGGTGTAGTCCGGAAAGATCAGTATTCTCTAGTTTTCAAACAGGGGGGGTCCTTTGCCCTCACCTCGCGCAGGATGGTATCACGGTCATGGTAGTTCAAGAGCTTGGCTATCACGGGCTGAGGACGGCTCTATGCGCCCGTTCAATCACGAAGCATCACGACAAGGAGTCCGGAGGAAGCCAGCTTTCCAGCCACTGGGCCATGAAGCATTCCATGTTGCCCTTCTCACAGCCCTCCGGAAACCCAACGAAGCGAAGGTTGTTTCTTCGGGCCCGCCCTTCCACATCCTCCACTCTAAGTCCTAGCCCCTTCTGGATACTCTCCATTTCGGCCACTTTACGCTTTAGGATTGTCACATCATCTTCCACCCCGGATATTCTGGTTTCCGCCTCCGAGATACGGGCCACAGCATTCCGCAGATATTGGCACACCAGTGTGACATCCGCACCCACTGCTCCTATTTTCACGTCCAGCATGTCCTTTGACTGGGTAATGGCTGCCATCGAAGCTGCATTGTCTGACCCCGTGCTTTGCTGGCCCCCGGCGGCCCCTGCACCTCCACTAGGCCCGTGTACTTATCAATGGGCCCTTGCTTCGCAGGTCCTCCTCCACTCCCGCCTCTAGTCATCGTGGGCCACAGCCGAGGGCACTCACCACGATAATCTGTCAGCTATACGCTATGATCCTGTCCTCAGTATTATGGATAGGTGCTATATATGTGGACCCACAACGGTCATCGCAGCCCTCCACCAATGTCCTTGCCCATGCTTGACTCAGCTACACATCGACGATGTTCCACGGGAGCGTTTCTCAGCAGGCCCACGCTCGTCTGGGCAATAGCCCCACACTGCAGTGATTTGCACAGTCCACACTCTCCTCAGTAGAGCACACAGAGGCCGCCGCACCCCTCAATCCTCTGCCAATAAGAGCCGTCCTTATGGCTTATGTCCCGGGCGGCAGGGCCGGCGCTAGGCATGGGCAGCATGGGCAGCTGCCCAGGGCCCCAGCGCCTGCTGGCAGCCTTGGGGCCTCGCGCAGTTAAGGACTCCAGAGTTCCGAGGCCCAGGGGGCCCCCAAGACATTACATTTCTTTTTTTTATCACTCTCCCCTGCAGGCCTGTCTCTGTGGGCCTAATGGCTGCATCTGCATGTCGATGACAGCGATTAGAAAGTTAATTAAAGTGCTTTTGCCTGGGAAGTGCGCCCTGCCCCTGTATGAATGAAAGGCAAAATATCCTGCTGGGCGCAGAGCAAAAGAATGGCGGCGCATCACAATGGAAACTCCTCACCTAGGACACGTGGAAAGGGAGCAGGGAGTGAATAACAAGGGGGGGGGGGATTTAGAGCAGATAGGTGTGAGTATGGCAACGAGACAAGGACAAGAGGTGCATGCAGAGGAGCAGTATCAGCATGCAAAAGTGGATAGAGCAGAGTTTAACGTCTGCTGGGGTTACTCGAGTCTTAGACCTGGTATTAAATTAATATTGACATTGAAAAGGGGCCTTAACTTTTCCTGCAAAAACATTAATCTAGTGTCTGCAAACCAATGAAAGTTCAGAAAAGCAGGAGATGAGAAGGGCCGCTCTCCATTTTTACAGTCACCCTCAGAGTGAAAACACAAATCTTAACTCTGCAGCAGCACAACTCTCTGCTGCCTTTAATGCAACTTCAACAACACTCGTTATAGTTCTTTCACAGTCTCATCATGTCAGAACTGGAGCATTTTCGATATTATAAACAAGGAAGCCATAGATGTTGCTTATTTATCATATGCAACTGATAATCACTGACAAAGCCAATAGTACTGGCGTGTTATAGGTGTAATTTTACTTGTTGTAATATTTATCTTGAAGCAACGACAGAAGCAGCAAAATACCAGTTGGGCGGCGCACTATGCTAAGTACAGATTTATATAGCTTACATGATTTTAAGCCACTCCCTTATCTACATTAGCCATGCCCTGTGAAAGACCCCCCTAGTTTTTTCATCCCACTTAAAGCCCTTCTGTCAGGTCAGTATGTTGGCGGTTTCTTTGGCTAGTTGTTGACCTGCTTTATGGTCATGTGAGCCAGTTTTAGGTCTCGCCTGTCGATGCGCATGCGCATCGAGCAAGGCGAGAGTATTGGGACTTATCCACTCTTTATCCACACTGCAAGGAATCGTGGCGATTCCTTGCAGTGCCCGTGACTTTTAAGCTCAATGCGCATGCGCATTGAGCTTAAAAGCGCGTGCACGTCCGTCTTTGTTTACCCACTCCGCCCCCTCCCCTTCCCGCCGTGTCGCATTTCTCCTCCCCCCTCCCCTCTCTTCCCTCCGTCTTGTTTATTTTACCCGCTCCGCCCCCTCCCCTTCCCGCTGTGTCGCATTTCTCCTCCCCCCTCCCCTCTCTTCCCTCCGTCTTGTTTATTTTACCCGCTCCGCCCCCTCCCCTTCCCGCCGTGTCGCATTTCTCCTCCCCCCTCCCCTCTCTTCCCTCCGTCTTGTTGCCTATGGGCGGCTGTGCTGGCAAGCAGCGCTGCTTCCTCTCCTCTTTCTTTTGAAACAAACAGCAGGGAGGGGAGGCGTTTCCAGGGCCAGCTCACTCTCGCTCTCTTCGTCTTGTTAGGGTTTTCACCACCAGAATCAAGGAGTGACAAACCAGCCAGTATGTACATTTTCAATTCAGAACGCCACCTTTTTTATGCACACTGATTTACACAATATTTCAGCGCAGTGCCCCGTTATTATTTCAAGGCGCTACATTTGCTCGTGACAAACATCTCGCAAACCATTTCAGCGAGCAAAGACGCGCCTCGCACTGCCTGCGTCTATGTGACAGCGCGAGACGCTTCTTAAAATAGAGCAGCGGTCGCTGAGCTCCGGTTCAAGCCCTCGTAAACTTTATTTTTTCAATGCAATACGTCTGTTCCAAAACAAGCAGGCCCTCGGCCCGCCGCTGCCGCTGCACACAGGCTCCGTTGTGCCGCCGCGGTGAATCACTCCTCCTGCAGGTGGCGCTCACCAGCGCGCCCTGTTATGAATGCTGCCTGTACCCAATGTGCCCTCGTTCCTCGCCTGTGCCCGGACCCCGTCTTTTGCCTCTGGCTGTGGAGCGCTTCTCTCTGTTTCCACCTCGTCTCCCCAAGCGGGGGCCGCACCTGGTACCCCCTCCAGCCTCACACCCTTTATGCTTCCTGTCTAATGAACTGTGTTTCCATCACTGCTCTCTCTCCCTGCCAATGTCGCCTTTCTCTCCCATTGCCCTCTGTCTATGACCCTTCACCAGTCGCTGTCTCTTCTTCTCTGCCCGTCACCTCTGCAAGGGGGTCTCCTTTCTTCATGCCCTCCCGTCCTTTGTTGACATTGTCACTCTCAGCTCTCCTCACGCGCCCTCTCTCCTGAAGTGTCAGTAATCGCGGCCGCCGTTTCTCCCTCCCCTCTCTCCCTTCTTCCCTCGATCTGTCTGTAACAGAGTCACTGCTCCTCCCACTCTCTCTCTCTGTCTGCCTGACGCCCTCTCGCCTATCCTCCTATCCTGCCATCTCTCTCACATCCTGACATCTCTCTCACATCCTGACATTTCTCTCACACTCTCTCCCATCCGGCCATCTCTCTCTTCACTCACCCTCACTCACCCTCAACCCCTCACCCTCACTCACCCTCAACCCCTCACCCTCACTCACCCTCACTCACCCTCAACCCCCCACTCACCCTCACCCTCACTCACCCTCAACCCCTCACCCTCACTCACCCTCAACCCCTCACCCTCACTCACCCTCAACCCCTCCCCCTCAACCCCTCCCCCTCAACCCCTCACCCTCACTCACCCTCACTCACCCTCACTCACTCACCCTCAACCCCTCACCCTCACCCCCTCAACCCCTCACCCCCTCACCCTCACCCCCTCACCCTCAACCCCTCACCCTCAACCCCTCACCCTCAACCCCTCACCCTCACTCACTCACCCTCAACCCCTCACCCTCACTCACTCACCCTCACTCACCCTCAACCCCTCACCCTCAACCCCTCACCCTCAACCCCTCACCCTCAACCCCTCACCCTCAACCCCTCACCCTCACTCACCCTCAACCCCTCACTCACCCTCACTCTCACTCACTCTCACTCACCCTCACTCTCACTCACTCTCACTCACCCTCACTCACCCTCACTCACCCTCAACCCCTCACTCACCCTCACTCATCCTCACTCACCCTCACTCATCCTCACTCACCCTCAACCCCTCACCCTCACCCTCACCCACCCTCAACCCCTCACCCTAACTCACACTCACCCTCACTCACCCTCACCCTCACTCACCCTCACTCTCACTCACCCTCAACCCCTCACTCACCCTCAACCCCTCACTCACCCTCAACCCCTCACTCACCCTCACTCACCCTCACTCACCCTCACCCACCCTCACCCTCACTCACCCTCAACCCCTCACCCTCACACAGTGCAATAGGTCTCGGAGCATTTGAGTTAGAGCTTTTAGAATTGTTTATGGCTTTTTTTATTTGTAATTCTTTAGCATTGGCTACAGGAAACAAAAATGCTAAAGATTTACAAAAAAAACCCATAAACAATTCTAAAAGCACTAACTCTAATGCTGCGAGACCTATTGCATTTCCAATGCTTGTTTACTGTTGATTTTCATGATATTAAAGCTTTTATTGTCTGCAGAAAACTAAAATCAGTGCAGTCTTCCATACCTTACAAAAAAGTTATACAGCAAGTCTTTACAAGTTTAAAACTACCCTAGTTTGCAAACATGAGACACTTTTCTAGCTAACTAACTCACTAATGGGGGCCCCTTTTATTTTGGTACTGGGGCCTATATTCTTTCCCAGTCTGATGCTGCATTTTAGGCAGGGCCACTGGAATAATGCGATTGTGCAGCGATTTCTGCACAATTATGCATTTGACGCATTTGCCACATAATCCATCATCTGCTGCATAATCTACAGATTTTAACAAGAAAATTGCTTTCTATCTCAAACAGTTCAAAAGTTACTAAAAACGCAGCAACACGTCTTGCGCATGTGGGAAAGCCCGTTGAAAAGCTGGAATAGTCAACCTATTTCTCACGGCTAAATTTGGGTGTTAAATTGGTACTAATGGGGTGCAACCGGTTCCCAAACATTTTTACCAAGTTTAAAAATGGCAAAAAAAGGAAGTAATAATATTTCAAAATGTGCTGGATTATGCCGCATAATTTGCATTTTCATGCCGCATAATTTACTCACCCTGCCACATAATTCCAGTGGTCCTGATGTTAGGGTAAAACAATGCAGTGATTTTGTTCCGGTTTATATTTCACATGCTTTAATTAATCTTGCTTTCCTCAAGAGTGCTAGCTATTTTCAGCATGTGTGTTACTGTATTTTATTTCACAGCATATTACTCTTGGATGATGCACCCTTTGTACTGTCGCCTTCAGGTTTTTATAACAGGCTACAGTTGAGCACTTCGGAGTTGAGGATGAAGGCAGTACAACTTTCACATTATGCCTGTCTGTGGGCCAAAAAGCTGTTCAGATTACATGATCATTCAAAATATGGCCTCTCTGCAGAGCACAAAGAGCATTGGTCCTGCATTCCAGTTGTGATTCTATGCAAATGTGTGTGAAAGAGCTACTTATTGATCAACGCAACAAGGTGAAAGGAAAACAATTCATTGTTGTTGCTCATTTAGCTTAAACAGCTAACAACCATTGACAAAATCCAGTCGAGGGTGTGCAGTTTGGTTTAATTTTAATTATAAAACAAACACCTTTCTTTAGAAGGCCCGATCCGATTCCGCGTGGTCTCTGCTTAGGGGCCTCACGTGTTCCTATCCTGCCCGGGGCCCCACATATCCTAGGACCGGCCCTGAGGCACCAGACTCTGGGCCCCAGCCGTACAACAGTTTACCCAGCTACGCCACTCCAGAGCCCCTCGAATACTGGCCAAGGAGGGAAGTCCTCACTGTTCAGAATGTCCCAGGGGCCCCTCATCAATCACCAACAGCGTCGTCCACTGAGCACCGAGCGCACCCAGGGGAGAGGCCCACTACAGAGCTACTGACCACCACAGCCGGGCCTCACTGTCCGCCGTGACACTCCACCGTGCCCTCCGAAGGCCGATCTGCCCCCCGAGCGCCTGCCGGTATAGACCACCGCCAAGGGCGCATCCGCCCCAATGTCGCCAAAATAGAGTCCCTGGTAGTGTCCCGGCCTCGAGGCCACGTCTCAGTTTGCCTCCGGCCCCACACAACAAGGATCCATGCCAGGTCCCCCAGCAGTGGCCTTCAGTCCTCCGTAGTTGCTCAGGGGGGCCCCGCAAATGTCACTGGGTGGGAGGGTGGGGCCCCGCCCTCCGGTATCCTCCGGCCACACTCCACTGCTCGCTGGCGCTCCCCCGCACGTCTGGGTCGGGGAGCACGAAACTCGAGGTCCCGGCTGCACTCTGCCTCGCCCACACTTACCAAGGATCTATGCCGGGCCCCCCAGCGGTGGCTCTCTGTCCACCGAAATTGCTCCGGGGGGGGGGGGGGGGCCCTCAGGATGTCACTGGGCCCAGCCCGCACTCTGGTGTCCTCCGGCCACACTCCACTGCTCTGTGGCGCGACCCCGCACATCTGGGGCAGGAGGCTCGAAACTCGCTGCAGACCATTGCTTCACCTCCTCTGGGCTCCGGGGCCGTCAGCGCTCCGCCGGTGACACCGTAGCTCAGCTACGTCTCTCGGGCGACTGGTCCGTCCTTCAGGCCAGCGGAGGGAACGGGAGAAGACAGGATAATTCGGCGGATTAATTACGGGCTGGACGGAGCTCTTCTAGGGAACGTCCGACATCGTAGCCCGCTAAGCCACGCCCCCACTCTGATTGTTTTTAACGTTCGCTCTACCTGCTATCACTCCTTCAACACCATGTCTTTCTTTACATCTTTCCTTCTCTCCTCACCCATTTTTGGGAAGAGGTTGTCTTGGAGTCTTAGTTATACACTTAAGTAATTACAATTTAGACAGTGAAACTGCCTAACTGGCGCTGCTAAAAATGATGAAGGTAATTTGTTACAAATGAAACACACTTGTGGTGGTCAGGCATGAGAAGAGTGTGGAAAGGGACCAGTAAGTATGCAGCCTTAGGCAGAGTGAGAAAGAAATTAAACAGAGAAGATGGTCTTTTGAGGGTATGCATGGTCTCAGGGAGTACTTGCACACAGCAACATTATGGTAGAGGAATTCTCTTCGGATGGTGTGCATTTGTCTTTGTGGCAAATAAGCGTATCTGCTGAATTTAAGAGAAAAGGTGGTAAGCATCTAGGGGAAGAACCTGTGATGCTAGAAGGATCAGTGATGGTGGGTGATTTTATGTTGTGGTGGGGCAGGAAAACACCGAATCGGGGTTTCCTGGTTGTTTAACCATTGTAAAGGTCTAACCAGCCCAGCAGGTGTGACACCTCAAAAGGTGCAGGGGCAAGAGATTGAAAGTTATGAAAACTGTGTGTGGCCTGGTATAAGTGGATACATGGACGAAGCGGGAGTAGGGGTGATAGATGGTATAAGTTGCAGTTGGGGAAGAAGGTTTGCAACACCACGAGTTTCAAGAGTCGGTGGTTAATAAGAGCATTAACAGGAGCACAATTTGTGTAAGTGAAGTGGGGTATTTTGTTGTTCAATTGGAGTTATTGTGTTACATTGCAGACAGGAGACCTCTACTAATAAGGCAGTCTTTACTCTTTTTGTTATTTATTGATTCTGGTAATTTTCTGCTTCTCGTACGATATACTACTATCTCACAGTACTAGTCAGTTGGGCAACTTGGGTGCCTGGGCGTTCAGCAGGATGTGCCTAAAGAGGACGTTTTCTGTTTGTCAATTACAGGCAGTAGTCTCTCTAACATCACAGCAAGACTTAATCTGTCTTCCAATAACAGACATCTCTCAGCTAGTGTTAAAAGATGTCATCTTGCAGTAACAGGGGTCTCGCATAATTGCAATTTGCAACGTGTGGTAACTTGTAACCGCACATATCAGGGGCAGGGCTAGGATGTGTGGGGATTTATCGCGACATCCGCATAGCCAGGCTAAATTCCAGCCGGTAAAACGTGGAGCAGTTTATCGGGGAAGCCTGCAAAGAAAATCCCAGGACCTGCGGATTTTGCCTGCGCTAAATACCAAAATCGGAATGTAATGTAGTGCCCCAGTTTATGTGCAAACCAGGCTATCATTATTGCGCACAATAAAATCTGATAACAACTCTGTGTGTAATATATTTGGAGAAATATCGAGCAGGACATTGAGGCACACCCGACAATGGGCCTCTCAGTGTTGTGTTATAATAAATTAAATCTTCAGTGGCACTGCAGTGAGGAGTCTTTCACAGAAGTGCTCAAGACTGCAGCTGTATCAGGGGCAGCAACGCGCCCAAGTGCCTCTCAACACGGAGTTAAAGATGTCTCGCCGCCTAGCTTTTGGCAGTGAGCCCAAACTCCTCTTTAATACAATTATTTTGGAATGCATGCCATGTGCTCGAGTCAATTATTTCATTTAAGATGTATTTGTCACGCAGCATGTCTCAGAATTGAAGATGACCTATGGAGTGTTATTTTACTGGACCGACCATCAGATTATGATTTTAGTAACTCGTAGACGCATACATAATTGTTTTTGTAACTCGCCATCGGGGCACCTCTAACTAAGTACTGTTCAACAAGCCCCTCAGAAAGGTGAGTGTTGCGCACGTTTACGAATGAACAGAAACAGCAGTGTGCCCTCAAATTAATTCCACCAAAAGGGAAGTTATAAATGTTCACTATTTCTGTTGCTGTATAACAAAAAATCATTCACAAAGGAACATGGTGAGCTAAATGGCTACGCTGGCGGAAAGAAAACAAAGCTGGTTAGGTAATTGCCTTTCAATTATTACCCCTGTGTCTACTAATTGTCATGCTTTGGTAATTTAGTTGCATCATGAAGGCGTGGTTGTGATATATTCACGGTCACAAACCTTTCCTCCAGGAATCTCATATTTCAGGTGCAAGGAATAATTATAACAGACATTAACATTAACCCCTCCTATTCTCATGACGGAGCCGCTCCGTCATGAGCATCGGCTGAGCTGTGCTCATGACGGAGCGGTTCCATTGTGGCCCTGCCGCCACGCCTGCGCGGCGCTGATTTCGCGCCTGCACGGCGTGTTCTATTGAGCGGGCGGGGCGATGACGGAACCGCTCCGTCACGAGCACAGCTCAACCGCGGCTCGTGACGGAGCGGCTCCGTCACGAGCATGCGGCCGCCGCTCACCCCCCCTAGCGCTGCGGCGGAATTGCCGCCGCAGCGAAGGGGTTAATGGAATGGGTGAGACTTCAGCTAACCCTTTGTGTTCGGAAGGGGGGGGGAGTGAAACACTTACATAGACTGTGGTGTGTTTCACAGAATTGTTCCCAGCTGTGGAGTCTCAGAACTTTTTTCAAAGTGGGTAACTCCAGGCTCTTTTACCTTTGAGGTTATCTTCTCGGCGATGTCATTGAATTCAACCCGATCCGACAGACGACGACGTTGGCCAGCCAGCCTCTGCAGGCATTGCCGCATTGATCAGCCAGCAGTACAGTCAGTGGCAATGCTGTGACTATCTGTGAAATAAATCTGTGCATGCTACCGCGCCCACAGCCCCTACCCACTTCAGAAGAAACAAAATCCAGCCCACCCAAATAAATCAGTGTGTGTGTGTGTGTGTGTGTGTGTCCAGCAGCCTGCCCACCGGCAAGTTGCAACACTGCAACAGTCAGCTTAACACTGCAGGGCCGCAGCAACATATACATTAATTAATTAATCTTCTCTTGGGCTCAGGCAGCCTCACACTGCGTCCAGGCAGGCTAAGCAGTTTGACTCACACATGTGAAGAGTGTTCTGAGGGGCAGTTGGCAGTGGTAGACTGCAGTCGGCCTGATCGCGCTTGTGGGTAGAAGCGCGGAGCTGCAGCGAATAAGGCACACACACATGCCGGTCACGGTCGGAAGTGAAGTGACGTCCCCGAGCGGACGCCTTCCTTTAATTTAACTCCGCAGGCCACGCCTGGCCTGCGGATGTAGGGATGCGTGTTCAGTCAAGCACTAAAGCGCTAACTATTACATCCCTATCCAACCATGTTCTTTTCAAACAAAATGTCCATCAACATCACATACATTTGGTATAGTTTGCAGATAACTATGCTCGGTACTTGCGTGTGTCCCTTGGTGTCGATTCAGGGTCTCAGCAAACAGGCATAGTCTCTCAGTCTCTGGCTTGGTTGTGGGTTGGGCCTCAACCTATATCGCTGAGGATTCGCACCCCCTCTCCCCGTGTCTCGATGGGGGCTGCAGGTACTCGCCTCCGTAGTCGGGGGGGTCTGTGCCTCGCTGTCTTCTCCCAGCTGGTCTCTCACAGGCGACTCCTCCTCACTTTCTGCAATGGCTGTCATCTCGGGGTTGTGTTCACTCAGCGTTTACCTCCGGCGTCTCTCCGGCGGGACCTCTTTAAACAACGAGATATTCATCAATATTTCCGCTTCTCCCCTCCTGGCCGTTACCATCGTGCCACTGTTGGCTGTGACTGTCCAGGTGCATGGCTCATATCTGGTTTGAAACTTCCCTCCTTGCCGCCTGTTCCGTAGGATGACCGGTGTTCCATGTGTCAGTCTTCTTTGCGCGGCCCTCCTCCGATTGCTCACTCTTTGGTTTCCACGCCTCCTTCTTTCCTGCGCATCTTCGTCATTGAATGGAGCCGGTGTCCACCCCGGGCTATTGGGAAGAAGGTCTCTCCGGGGTCCATGGAACATGAGCGCCCAGGGACTCCTCTGGGTCGTGCAGTGGGGAGTGCCCCGATACTCTCTTAGAAATTCGTGGAGCTTCTGCTCGGGGTCAGCTTGTTCGGCCACAGGTATGCGGAACACCTTGTTCAATGTGTGCATAAATCTCTCAACATCCCCCTTGGCTTGTGGCCATTGGGGCGTGATTCGTCGGTGGTGGATTCCCCACTGCTGGAGGAATGTGGCGAACTCTGATCCTTGGAAAGGAGGTCCATTATCACTGCGTACTTCCTATGGGAGCTCAAATGTGGCAAATATTTTCTCCAGCGCTGGACCTACGTGGCTAAATGCGGTGGACGTGACTGTTTCTACCACTGGGTACTTGGAGTAGGCGTCAACAAGGACCAACGTATGTCCCCCCCTGGGAAAACTTCCAAAGTCTACGCTCACCTTGGCCCATGGGATCGAGCACGCTTCCTCAGTGATAATTGGCAGGGGCCTTTCTGGTTCGCTCATCAACTGACATGCCATGCATCTCCGGACATCTTCTTCCACCATATTCTCCAGGTCCAGGAACCATACCTTCTCCCTCATTCTCGCCTTCATTTTTGTAACTCCCTGGTGTCCATTATGTGCCAGCTGTACGGCTCGATTTTGCAGACACTGTGGAATAACCAAACGGGATCCTCTCAACAGAACACCGTCTTCAGTGGCACTCAGCTCACGTTGAATGCGCCACGTTTTCGTGAGGGATTCCTTGTCCTCCGAGGTCCATGAGTTGGTGTGGCTGAGGTATTCTACCCACGATCCTTCCTGATCCGCTCTCAGCGTCCGGTTGTATACTGTGTCGGTGGTGGCCGCTTCTTTGATCTCCGCTAAGGACATGCTCTGAAGGCACAATGTGAGTGCTACCCACTGGGCAAATTCTTCACTGTCTCCATCCTCCTCCTTCTGTCCTTGTTCGCTAGGATGGCGGGACAAAAAATCTGCTGGGTTTTTGGCCCCAGGCCGGTATACCACCTCCATCTCGTAGGGTTGTAGTTGGATCACCCACCGTTCAATCCTTGGAGGTGGGTGCGGGGCTGTCCCCTTGAAGAGTGGGACCAATGGTTGGTGGTCGGTAACCATAGCAAACGGGTGTCCTCGCAAGTACAGATGGAAATGGCTGCAGGCCCATTTGATGGCCAGTGCTTCTCGCTCAATTTGAGCGTACCTGGCTTCTGTCGGGGTAAGGGGCTTGCTGGCAAATGCCAAGGCCGCCCACTGACCTGGCTCTCGTTCTTGTGTCAACACCGCACCCAGACCCACTGGGCTGGCGTCCACTAGTACCTCTGTACGTTTGGTGGGGTCGAAGTAGGCTAAGGTGGCTTTTTCTAAGAGAGCGTCCTTTATCCCTTGAAACGCTTCTTCTTCCTTGGGGCCCCACCGCCAGACTGCATCAGATTTGGTTAGCGCACGTAGAGGTTCAGTCCAGGTAGCCAGGCTGGGTATGAAGCGGCCACAATAGGTGGCCATACCCAGGAAACTCCTCGATTCCGTAGGGGATTTAGGTGCCGGGGTGTCTTTTATTGCTTTCGATTTCCTCGGGTCCACCTGGATGCCCTCTTGATTTTCGACGGTTGGAAAAACTGGCACTTCTCCTTGTGGAGCATCGCTCCATGTGCACTAAGTCTCTTCAAGGTGTCTTGAAGGTGCTGGTGGTGGTCTGCTGCTGTCGCAGAATGTATGAGGATTTCATCGCTGACGTTGATGACCCCAGGCAGGCCCGACAGTAATTCCCGTATGGTGTTTTGGAACACCTCTGCCGCCGATGAGATCCCAAAGTTCAGTCTCTTATACCGTCGCAGTCCGAGGTGAGTACTGAAGGTGGTGATGAAATGGCTCTCCTCTGCAAGGGGTAGTTGGTGGTACCCTGCGTTCAGGTCGATCTTGGAAAACCACCTCAATCCATTCACGTCTGCAATGATGTCGTCCATCGTAGGTTTTAAGTGTCGCTCCCTTTTAATTGCCTTATTTGGTAGCCACATGTCAATGCACAAGCGGATAGCCCCTGGTTGCTTGGGTTTCTCCACGATGACCATGGGGGACACCCAAGGGGTCGGCCCAGACACCTTTTCTATAACACCTTGGTCCTCCAGTTTCTCGAGTTATTTCTCCACCAACGGTCTCAAGTGGAATGGAATCCGCCGGTGTCGCAGGGCAATGGGGGCAACCACCTTGTCAATGTGTAGTTTGATGGGTTCACACTTGATACATCCCAGACCATCGAACAGCTCTGGGAATTGCCCCAGTAGCTCATCCACTTGGTGCATTCGGATTCGGTTGGCAAACGCTATTAGCTTTAGATCTTAGGCCATATGGCTACTCAAAAGGGTGTCCGCCTCCCTGTCGATCACATGGATTATTGCCATCACTTCCAGGTCATCCACTCTGATTGGTACTGTGATCTTCCCTTTTAGGGGTAACGGGGTGTCGGCTCCGTAGGCGTAAATCCTGGTTTTGGATGGCATGACAGGAGGGCGAGGTCGTAGTTTCCTGAATTGTTGCAGGCCCATAACATTGACAGTGGCTCCAGTGTCGATGACTGCTTTGACTTCGTTTCCAGCCATCTGGACAACACACGTGGGCTGAGGCCTCCGGCGTTGTTTCAGTTCTCGCGCGAATGAAACAATGTACGCCTCTTCGTCTTCCGTCTCTGAGGAATCATCTGCGGTCGGCAGGCATCTGGCTGGTCTTTGTCGCGCCCCCTCGGGGGTGGTGGGTCGTCCATGGACAGCTGTCGTACTGCTCTTGTCGGTGCCTTATGCTTCCTAAAGGTCCTGGGGTTGCTGCGCCGTCGGCATACTGATGAGAAATGGTTCGGAATCCCACACTGGGTGCATGTTTTGCCCTGGGCCGGACAATCCTTTTTATGTCGAGCAGAAAGAGTCTGCGCAGAGACCTATTGTTGGCCATATTTGGGAATGTGGACACGAGAGGGGCACGAGCGCAGATTTCACTTCGTGGGCGCGCACAGCGCCAACCCCCTCTCGTGCCTCATACTCCCATGCGCAAACACACTCACACAGCCACACTCACGCATGCCCACATACACAGCCACACGAATACACAGGCACAAACACACTGCATACACACACGCACCCCCCTTAAACAGACACACACGCGCACACAGACAGACGCACGCACACACACTCGAACAGACACACGCGAACACACACAGACACACGCGCGTACACCCCCACCCTTATCCTCACCCTCACCCTCACCCTCACCCCCACCCCCACTCCCACTCCCACTCACCGGGCTCGTCTCCCCTTAGGCATGGGAGCCCCTTTCCGATGTTCTTCAAGACGGGACTTCAGCAGCCAGACCTGGTAAGGCGGGGGCTGCTTGCGTATGCGCGGCATTTCTAACCGGGGCTCTTCAGAATGAAAATGAGAAATGCCGCGCATGCGCGGGAAGCCCCCGCCCTACCAGGTCTCGTTTGCTATCTGTCAGCGAGCCAGAACCACATTCCTTCCGACTGATGTCTTTTGCTACACAATGCTCGTTTTATGACTGTTGTAATGCTTTATTACCCCCGACTAAATTAGCATGCATTGCTAAATTGCATACAACGTCCCCACTATGTTTTGAAAGTGGGTAGGATAAAGTCTTCCGTGTATATCCAGATATCTTTAGTTATATAGTGCATACATTTCTCATAGCGTTGGAACATTTGAAATAGACAAACAGCACTAAAGTATACATTACTGCAATGTACTGAACAGCCAATCGCTCACACCAAGATGGCCGCTCAAGAATAGTTCTGTTTCAACAGAGACGTGAAACCCTCCTTTCAAAGATGGCCGCCATGTTCGCTCAGAGCTGGTTCTGGGCACCCTGGCGTATCCGTCCTCGATGTCTATGCTGCTATACACCCCGCTGCTCTCCATACTAACACCGGCGGCCCGGCGCATGGCCACGGATCCACTGCGCTGTTCTGACAGCAGCCCCGCCCCCGCCGTGACCATGCCCTGCCAGAACCAGCAGCCAGCCTCGGGGCCCGCGGAACCCGCTGCCCACAAGCAGCTGCGGTTTGCGGAGTCGGTAGAGAACGACGTCCGGGAAGCAGGCGGCAGCACCGGGTCATCCCCCGCCAGCAGCGACGGGAGCGAGGACAATGGGAGCAGCGCAGCCCAGCAGGAGCAGGAGGAGCAGCTCCTGGCACAGCAGATCGGGCCCCAGCTCAAGGTGCTGCCCATCAACAACCAGATCTGGGAGCTGCAGACCATCATTCGGGACAAGTGAGCGCAGGAGGGGGCTTGTCATACTGGAAGAGCGAGAAATGCTGTTATGGGGTTTGGAGATGCTGGGAATTTAAATTTTTATTTTAAAAGTTTTATATAGCGCTAGCTTGACCCGTGGGTATGAGAGCACTTTACATATACACAAGAGATAAAGGTTGCATTACATAGCATGATCTCAGGAAGCAAAAAAGATATGTAACTGTGGTAAATATATTTTACCGGTCGAGTTTACCGTATAATTACTGACAGAAAAGAATAGCTCAATTAAATGAGAGGCAGAGTCCGGGGTGTCTGAGTCATACGGGCTTTAATTCAGGATGGCTCGAGCCATGGAAATCAATTCCATCAATACAAGGGTTCGGGGGTATATGCAATGATGGCAAAAAGATGTCAACGATTTATTAACAGTACATGACATATATAGTATAACGGTGCAATAGCAATGAATACAGTAGGCGTGACAAGTGAATGTGCGTAGCAAAAAGGCGTGTACAAAGGCATGCACGAAGGTGTGTGCTGGAAACGTCACAGAAAAGTCACAGAAAAGTGTCATAAGTGGGTGGTTACATAGAAGATTCTGCAGAGTCAGCTGAAACTGTAACTTGGGTGCGCGCGCAGCTGGTATGACGTGTGATTGACGGGTGTCTGGAGAAAGCTGAGGGTCTGACTTTTAGCACTAGTAGAAGAGACAGAAGTCTGGCATGTCAGATCGACCTGTTCCTATAACATGTCTGATATCTAGTATTTGGGGTAGGTGTAATCTGAAGTAAAAGGTCTCTCGGGCAGAGGCTATTCTATACTGAATGCATATGTGACTAAGTGCAATGCGCGGGGCCGTGGGCCTATCATGGTAACGGGAGCAATGAATTACATGAAACAGACGGAAAGGCTTGGCCCTTTGCTCTGCAGCCGGGGAGCTGTTTACCTATTTCACTAGACAGGAATGTGTTTTCGAGGAGGCTGAGCTGGCTATACTGATAACTCGAAGGCAAAATACTGTTTGGCAGGCAGGCCAGGCCGAGCCAGGCACCGCTTCGCTTGGCAGGAAGTAAGGCAGAGGTCAGGGATGCATCTCCACGTTGCAAGGCAGAAAGTGGTTCAATGGCAGAAATCAGGGCCTAGCTCTACAGAGCCAGGAAAACGTGAAAGTGCACCATGTAAAGACGTTGGCAAGGCATAGTTAGGAACGGAATTATCAATCCATTCATGGTGGATCTGATAGAGGACATGTTAACGGTGGACGCAAATGTATTTGCGTCTTCAGATTCGGATGCGGAGGGAAGTTACATGCACTTTAAACTCGTACATGGAGACGATGGGGTACTCGTTAGGGGACATACTTGACCATAAAAATTTCAATTACCTCCTAACCTATAGAGTACCTTCCCCACTTAGTCAAAGAGGTGGCTACTACTTTTTTTGAACCCCGATAGTATACTTATTTAATGAAGCCCCCTTGCTTCTTTTAGGAAATCTCTTGATTGTAGCCCATTAGGTAAAAACTGTATGCGATGGGATGAGCATGACCAGCAACCAACTGAAGACTGTCCATTGTTTTGAAACTGCTTGTCACGATGCTGTAAATGACACTGGGTTATGTGAGGTTAAGGCTGGCCACAATGATGCCATAACAATTATATCCTATGATGTCATCTGGGTCAGAAGCCACAAATCTGAAGGGGTATCGAATGGGGTGCACCCGTTACAGGCCCTCAGGGCAAAGTTCACTATAAATTACAATAACTTTCGTTTAAGTATTAATAATTTAAAAGGCATTGTTATTTGCAATATCAATACGTGTAAGTCACGTAAATACAACACATATTGCATTACAAATGCTATAGGTGTCAGATTTGCGAAAGTTATAACTATTGGCATTGTAAATGACAAAGCTATTAATTTCGCTATTTTCAAAAACAAAACATAAATAAAAATGGGTCATTTACAATACCAATAGCTCAAACTTTCCTAATGCGAGACCTATTGCATTGCAAATGCTTGGTTGTTTTTTTTTGTTTCAAAGACCTTTATTGTACCAACACAATTTCACACTGCATAATGCCAACAACCCTACGGGCCAGCTGCGTTTAGTATAATCTTTCATCAACATCATTATTGTACACAGCTCCATTACTGCCATCCCGGAGGTTCGGCAGCGTAAAAAAACAAACTTTAGCATACATCGTATCCAGTGTATTGCATGGCACAACTTTAACAAAGGTCCCCGAATTTTTACGTGTCCAACATGTAACCCTAACATGAGCAGCACTAGAGGAGGGGGGAATGTCTTCCTTGTCATACTTGAGTATAGTATAAGTCTGTAGTTGCAGTATTATCCAGTATTTATACATCAACAGTGGCACATATGGTAGGTATCAGTACAAAGCACACCATTCCTCAGAACCAATACTCGGTAGGATAGACCTATTGTGATAAAACAATGCGAAAGGGGAAAGATTTACAATACAGCTCCCATGCGTCGCTAGTGATCATCAATGCTACAATCAATTGTCAGATCTAGGCATAGGTAATCATACCTATTCAGTCTCCAGGGAAACCCCCTCTCCATACCACAGGGCTATGTAGAGGCCAGCCTTTGCAGTGTTTGGCTACCCTTCCTACTCAACCGTGTCATCGCTAACATCAACCTGGATCCCATCATTTGATGCAGCTGCGGTGGCCAGCAAGTATTCTCGTAGCGGGCCCCAAATGTCTTTAGTCTTACTGTTCACAGGCTGAGTGTCTGCATGTACTGTATATTGATCCTGACAATAAATCAGATCCTCCAACCAGTCCCTAAATTTCGGGGCTCTTCCTCTCCCCCATCTGCACGCTACTCTGCGTTTTGCCAATAATAATGCTACATCCACTAATTTCCTCACCGATCTAGGAGTCTGCATAGTGTATCCTAACAGCATTGTGAGTGGATCTTTAGCAATCGTCTCTTTAACCATCTCCTGGAGCGCCACATGTACCTTTGTCCAGTAGTCAAATATAACTGGGCATTCCCATGCCACATGTAGGAAGCCTGCAGCTTCCGATCCGCAACGTTCACATCTAGCATTGTCTGATAATCGAAACCTTATCTTTTTCTCTGGTGTATAATACATCCTCTGTAAGAACTTATAATGTATAATCTTTAGTCTGGAGCTAGGCGAGATACTAGCCGTGAGGCCACAACAAATCATCCACTGCGCTGCTGTTATTTCCTTGCCAATATCTGCACTCCAGTGTCGGAGTGCTCTATTCTCGCTGCTGTCACACTGTCTGCGTATATTTCGGTAAAGATGCGAAACCAGATGTCGGCCATCCGCAGACACCAGCATGGCTTGTAGCGGAAGTACCACCTCCGGTTCATCTGGGAATCGTGGTAGGACACTTCGCAGTCCCTGCCGTAGCCTAATGTAGTAAAAAAGTTCTAATGGTGTAGGCAAATGTTCCTGAAACATTTGATCTCGTGTTTTAAACGTCCCATCTGAGAACAATTGTCCCCAAGTATACAATTGCAGCTTATGACATAGCGTTTGGAATCCCCCTTCTTGCTGCAGGGATAGTTCTGGATGGTACACAAGAGGCATTCTCAGTGCGTATAGGAACTCGACTGGCAATATATTAAGAATTCTGTTCCATGCATCTATTGTACTTGTCACCGTAGTGGCTGGCGTTTCTAGAACATTGACCGGACCAAAAATAATACCTTTAAGAGGAAGAGGTCGGGCTATCCAATCCTCCACAGCCAATTATGGCATGAACGATGTGGGAGCAAACCCGTGATACGCATATTGTGCTTGAGCGCTCAGATAATATATTAGAAAATCAGGGACATCAAATCCCCCATCAACATAAGGTTGGGTAATAAGCGTCCACGCCACTCGCGGCTGCTTGCCTCCCCAAAATAATCTCAAGAGTTCCGAACGTAACGTTTCAAAAAAGAAGGAACCCGGATAATATGGGATGTTCTGAAACAGATATAAACAAGCACTGGCGTTGCCAATAGGTCTCGCAGTAGGAAAGTTGGAGCTATTGGTTTTGTAAATGAAATTTTAAATTTATGTTTTGTGATTTACAATGCCAATACATTTAACTTTAGCATTTGTGACACTTTTAGTATTTGTAATGTCACATGTTTTGTATTGCCTTTACTTAGATGTATTGATATTACAATTAACATTGGCTTTTAATTGTTTTAATTAATTAATAATTAAATAAAAGTGATTGTATTTTTTAATGGCAATAGCTTAAACTTTTGTAAATAACTGTTGTGAAGATTATGTTCATTGACTAAAATCCAAGACCAGAAGTGAAATATTAACATTTTTTGTGACATTTGCAATAAAGCTTCAAACATTGAGAGAACATATTTGAACCAGTGATGCTGTGGTAGTGCTGAGTGATGCTGTGGTGGTGCTGAGTGATGCTGTGGTGCCCCTGAGTGATGCTGGGGATGGAGCGATAGATAGATAGAGTGCGATAGAGTCACGGCGATAGATAGATAGACAGAGTGAGGGCGATATATAGATAGACAGTGAGGGCGATAGATAGAGTGAGGGCGATAGATAGAGTGAGGGCGATAGACAGATAGATTGATAGAGAGTGAGTGCGATAGAGAGATAGAGTGAGGGCAATAGATAGATAGAGTGAGGGGAATAGATAGAGTGAGGGCGACAGATGTGTGTGTTTGTGTGTGTGCGGTTGTGTGTGTAGTTGTTTGAGTGGTTGTATGTGTGAGTGGTTGTATGTGTGGGTGGTTGTATGTGTGGGTGGTTGTATGTGTGAGTGGTTGTATGTGTGGGTGGTTGTATGTGTGAGTGGTTGTATGTGTGAGTGGTTGTATGTGTGAGTGGTTGTATGTGTGAGTGGTTGTATGCGTGTATGGTGGTGGGGTAGGAAATTAAACAGCAATCGAGTTTTGAATGCGGTGACTGTTGCCATGTTTTTGCCGTGCCCTTGTTTATCCCCTTACCACATTTGCCCAGGAGTTTCGTTGGCTGTGCAATTTAAGGATATCCCTGCCTGTCTTGGCCCCCGGTAACAGGGAGGAGAGCACGCCAGACCGGTCGCGTGGCCCTGCTATGGACCCCGTGTTATTCTTCGAGAGCAGTGCTGCTGATTGCCTCAGCAGACGGCAGGTAATTATCTGCAGGTGGCGTTGCCTAAACCACTGCCATTATTATAAAAATATAGACCCATGACAACATATGAAAAAGCCAACACACAGCACGGTACTAATAAAACATAGTTGAAACGCACTCACATGCGTGCGAGAGGCAGGCGCTCATGTGGAGAAGCGTCCTCGGTTACAAACACCTCGTGTAACTAACAGCGGCAGCATTTTAAAACATTGTTTGCAGTTTAAAACAAAGAGATTACCACAAACATATGTTTAGTTTAGAAGAAAGTGCCTGTATTTTACCCCACCTTAACAGTACTACAACAGTGCGCTATAGAAGCCAAAGGAGGGTAGGGCTCGGGGAGAGTCAATGGCTGCAGCGCTACCCAGCGTGAACCCAAACAGCACATGTACATTATAAATGCACCAAAGAAGACGCAGCCTTGGTTACAAACACCTCGTTTGACCAAGGCGAGAGGGGGAGGTGGGGGTGCAACTCTGTGTGGCTTGTTGTGCTCTCCTGGCGCCTCTGGTCTGTTTACTGTTAACACATGGAATTCCAAACCAATCATTAAGCCGGATGGCTCCGTCTATGTTGTGCACCACTGGCGCCTTTTGTCTGTTTACAGCAGAGAGGAAGGAGCTGGAGAAGCAGGAAGCACGCACTCCCTATACAGCCGACTGTGAAATTGTAGGCACAGTTAGTATGCAAGATCTGCAATTGCTAAATGTAGACACATTTTATGAAACGTAAGAAGAGATGTCCACATGTTTGGGGCTATAAAAAAATGCATCCATTGGCTGAGGGGAGGTGAACAGTTAACGGAGTAATGAAGTGGGAATGAGGTTGATTTATTAATATTATTTTGCACCCCATGTACCTGGTTCTGTTTGTTCTTTCTTTACTTCCGGATTTTTTTTTTTTTAAATCGGAGGCGATGCTGGAAAGAATGACAGAGGGAATGCTGCAGAGAGTTGTTTAGAAAAGAAAGATATAAATATTGGGGAGATGGACAGGAGGGTAACATTCTAATGATTGATGCAAGTCTTTCTGTGGCAAGCCTGTCACTTTTAGCCAGTCCTTCGTCCTACATCATTTGGCAAGCTGGGATTTATGAGAAGTTACTTTAAAACAAGAGCGGCCGGGAAACTGAAAGTATGGCCGGCCACCGGCCAGCCATGAATAATTAGGGGAGGAGAAGCCACAGACCGCACGCTGGGAGAAGCCCTTTGATGTGGTGGCGGCCGTGAAAAAATGCAATTAGGAGGGAGGGAGGGAGGCTGATGCGCGTGCTTGTTTGGTCACGTGATTCACGTGAACTCAAAGAAAACCGCACCAAAAAGCCCATAGTTTGACGAGCATTTTGAGCACTTGAATTCTCCCCATTTCCTATTCCTTCGGAATGGAAAAGGCGAGACCTAAAAACGAGGAAGAACCAACATCTTGATCAGCGAGGCTCTCCCGGCCATGGATAGCGGTAGTGATATCACCGAGTAACATTGTCTCTAAGTTTAGTGATGGCTGTGCCATAATTCAGTCGTATCGTATCATCTTTTACAAGTGAGACCTGGATACCCAAGTATCGAAGGTCAGAATCACACCATTCCAGCGGGTAATCCAAAGAGAAATGGCAAACGGCAGGAGTCAGGGCAAAAAATTGGGATTTTGTCCAATTCATTTGTATGCCAGACAGTTGGCCTAACACCAGGAACTCTCGTAGCAGTGAATTCAGATTGGCCTGCGGATCCACCACATATAATGTCAGGTCATCAGCATAAAGCGATATATCTATCTGTCTTTGAAAACATTTAAAGGCGCTCTGCTTGTGTAGCTGTCTAATGCGACAAGCCAGGGGCTCTATTGCTGTAGCGAAAAGCAATGGCGACAGTAGACACCCCTGCCTGGTGCCCCTGGATATCAAAATTGAATCTGAAAGCTCACCATTAATCAGCACTTTCGCCTCCGGATCTGTATATAGAAGCCGTATCCAGGCAATAAATATTTTCGGGAATCCCATTCTGGCTAAAATTTCGAAAAGGTAACTCCATTCAACCGAATCAAATGCTTTCGTAGCATCAAGAAATATAGCCGCCACAGGTAGTTCTGGCGCTATCGTTTAAATCGGTGAAAAAAGGGTACGTAGATTATGATTAGTGGACCTGCCAGGGACGAACCCCGCCTGGTCTGGGAGTACTATCATGGTCATAAGTAGTGAGAGTCTAGTCTCCAGGACTTTCGCCAATATCTTAACGTTACAATTTATAAGGGAGAACAGTCTGTACGAATCGCACACCATAGGCTCTTTCCCGGGCTTTAAAAGAGATGTGATTACCACCTCCCTCATTGATCTGGACAAAATACCCACCTCCAGTGACTCTTCAAAAACTTCCTTCAATACCGGGGCCATTATATCAATATAGCATTTATAAAATTCAGCTGGTAATCCGTCCAAGCCCGTCGCCTTACCATTATTAAGGGACATAATAGCGTCTCGTATTTCATCAACTGTAAGTGGGGCCCCCAGAAATTGCCTATGTGCCTCACTGAGCCAGCATAATGCCACCTCGTCTAAAAACTCTCCATACCTTACTTCACCAGATCTTTGTGTAGTATATAATCATTCATAATGTGCCGTAAACATATCTAGTATACCCTTCGTATCTTGGCATGATCTCCCCTCATGTGTGTGTACCTCAAGTATATGTGTGTTACCTCTTGGATGTCTGGTGATTTCTGTTAGAACCCGACCAGGTCTTTCTCCCTCACAGTAACGCCTCGCCTGCCAGTGTTTACCCCTGAACTTGGCTTCTCTGGCTGCCTCTTCCTCATATTGCGTGAGCTTGTCTCTAAAGTCCTGGGGCCTCATTTATGAAGGCCTTGCGCCGCCGGTGCGTCACTTTTAACATGGGAAAAAGTGACGCACCGGTGGTGCAAGGCCTTCATAAATAAGGCCCCTTGTGTATAGGCCCCATCAATTCCCCAGTCATTCTTATCTCCAGTTCCTTCAATTCACGGTCCACTTCCGCAATAGTCCCTTTAATGTCTAGCAACACCCCAAAGCTCTTTGATATGCAGTACCCCCTAATCGTCACCTTAAACGCCTCCCAGATAGTGTCTACACTTTCAACAGAACCCCTGTTTCGAGGGAAAAATTCTGCGATCTCCTCTCCCAACTCTGCTCTGAACACTGCATCCAGAAGCACCGTAGGTTGCATGCGCCACACGGGTCTCGCCGTATCATAACCAGGGATAGCAATTTGAACCAGTACCGGACAGTGGTCTGAATATGTTCTTGGCAAATGAGCAACCTTGCCTAGGTTAAGTGCCAGCCCACGAGATAGGAGGCAATAGTCTAGTCTAGCCCAGGTATCAACATGCGTCGTGAAATGGGTTTCTTAACGTAGCCCAGCATGCACAAACCTCCAGCTGTCTATTATGGAATGGGTAAAATAGGCCTCTAGTATTTTCAAACTAGTCCAAACTGCCCCAAAAATGCTTTGTTCCGGAAAGAACAAAGGTGGGTCCACCGCCTTTCTTCCGACAGCCGAGGCCTCAATGAGGACATCCCTTGGCACTCTCTATAGACCAGCCACCCACTACTCTGATAATGGAACTTTAGACCATTTACTGAACTTGCTCTCTGTTTTTGCCAACTCTTTCCTAAATTCTGTAAAGCTCTACATTTTTACAAATTTATGTACCCTCCACTGGCCTATTATGTGTTCCCGATTCTTATCACAGATCAGAATCATATACCAAACATCTAGTTTGAAAATACTAGAGGCCTATTTTACCCATTCCATAATGGCCGACACATTAACCAAGCATATCACCTGACCTTTTGCAAGGGGCGGGGACGGGCGCAATTCCATGACGCTCCTAACTATAAATAGTGAACGCCACCGAGCTCCTTTACCTATTCGAGTTCGGCGGTGATGGGTAGGTGAATCCGCATGGACACGGGAAGTTTGAGGTAAGGTGCATCCCTCCAACACAATACTGGATGTCTCAGACATCTCCGTCCAGCTATAACCAACCCTGGCCTTCCTTGAGGGCTTTGAATACCTCGGTAGCTCCCTTGATGACAATATATACGTCTTGCCCTCTAGCCATATCCAAAGGTCCAACCCCGATGTACTGACCCGCCGAACGTTCATGAGGCATTTAATCCCTGACCATTAGGTGAGTCAGGAGTTAGTCTAGAATGTCAATATCAACACAATTGTTTGGCCTCACACTTTGATATGCATGGTGTCTCCTGCGAGACTGCTGCTGTTTTTTAAATCACTGTTTTATTTATTTTTACAGTAACCACCCCTTTCACGTACACAGTGTGTGTGTGATGTTGACACTGCATGCTGCAACGACACAGGCATGTTCTACTGATGCTAGTTGTAATTCACCACCACTAGCATGGTACACTGTGTTCATGCCCTGGCTCTGACCATGTATGCTTTCTAGAGAAATGTAATGCTATTAATTCTGTATTCCTTTTCTTCCCCGTTTAGGCATAAGATTGAACCACAGAGGTAAACTACACCCACACTACACACATGACACCAGCATGTTGTTGATTATATGTAGTTTTCACCATTAATAGGTCCTGATGAATCGCGGGCGAACAGCCACACGCGAGAAACATGTCGACCAATCTTTCCTCTCGTCTCATCTAGGGTCACTATACTTAACTTGTTGACACCTAGCGAGCTAGATTCACGTTTTTACCTGCAGTAGGGGGACCCCCAGAATAAAGTGATTTCCGGCACCCCCTGCTACATTTTAAATCACTCCTCTAGGCAACTTGCTACCCCACCCACACACCCGCACTTCACCGTAAGGCAGTTGGATACAAAAGATCTCCGCCAAAGAGCCCCTCTTAGAGGTGAGCCCGTCGGGGATTGCACCGCCTCCCCGACGAGGAGCAACGCCTATGATGAAGCATGACACCCTTATGGGTGTGTGAGGCAAATACATCCAACAAAATGGATGCCCAAAGGTGTTACATCTACACCTCCGGTCACGCCAGTTACACCTAATTCCTCTTTTCCAAAGGAACAGTTCAGCAACCCCCTTTATTGCTTTGCCTCTCCAGATATGCAATCACATTCCTACCTTTCCTGGCATCATTTAATCCCCGAATAATCCAGAACATAACTATTATTTTTGTATCATATTCAATGCCCGCCATCACAATACCCTTCTAACCAATCTGCCTGCAAAATATCCCCTTGTGGCTCTCCCTTCACTCCATCCAGTGCCTCTGTGCCCACAAATCTTAGGCCTAGATGTATCAAGCCTTTTGCGATTCGTTAAGGCCGAAATTCGCAGAATTTCGGCCTTAACGAATCGCAAACGGACATTTTGCATCTTTTGGATAGTATAAGAAATTAGCAAAATAAGGAATCGCAAAAAATTGCGATTCCTTATTTTGCTTAAGCATTTAAGGAATCGCAATGTTGTGATTCCTTAAATGCCATGTATGAAGCAATTTCAATTTGCGAATTCAGGTTAAGAAATCGCAAATTAACACCAATTTGAGGTTGGTGTTAATTTGCGAATTCCATTCAAAATTCACAATTAAGCAATTTTGAAGGTGGCATGTGGCACACATACATGCCCATAGGGCATGTATGTGGGTCATATGCACACACATGTAAGTTTCAGGAGTGCAGCAGGGTGTCCATGAGACACCCCTGCACCCTTGCAATAATTCTAAAATTGCGATTAGCAAATTGCGAATTTTGCAATTTGAGAATTATTTCACAATCATTCCTATGGGCCTCCTGGCCCATAGGAATGAATGGGAAATTATTCCTTATTTGTGAATTCGCAACTTGCGAATTCGCAAATTAGGAATAATAAGGAATCGCAAAAAAAAGTGATTTTAAACATACATCCCATTTTGCGATTTCTTAATAGCGATTCAGTAAAAATCGCTATTAAGAAATCGCAAATGGGAACGATGATACATCTAGGCCTTAGTTCCATAAACAGTAGTTATACGTGTATATACGCAACAATCATTATCTGTCTTCCCCAGCTAACCTTCCTCCTAGGAAGAATCCCCCCTTCTCGCCGACCTCCAACTAGCTGACTTACTCCATCTGTGTCAGATATCTCCTCCTCGATAACCCCACCTGCACAACCAGTCAATTTCTCATTCTCAGAACAGCTTACCCCCCTCCCACCCACTGTGGCCACCCCAACTTGCCACACTTCCCATCCTCACCACCAGCCATGCGAGCTTTTACTCCTGTTCCATCCTCAAGCCACCATAGTCTGGTAAAAAATGGGATTTCAAAGATTGTCATTTCAACAGCTCCCATCCTCCTTGACTCGAGAACCGGAATCCCTTCTCTATCCCAACTAGTCACCTTCAACCCTTCCTCATCCCCACCCTCTCCCCTTGTCAACAGAAAACATGCCAAAACCCCCTGTCCTGCAAGTAGGCTACAATGTCCGCTTCTAAATTTCTATGCTCGCAAAGTTGCAGTGTACTGACTTCAGTATTTGTGTTCAGGAGAATATGACGCTATGTAGTACTTCACAGACCCGACCCACCCTTCCTCTCACTGAAGCAGCCCCAACTTTCCAGAATACCCACCCCACCCACCTCCCCAGTCATTTAATAAATACCCCAACAACCATACCATACCAAACATGATCAATAGGGTATATCCTTCCGGGGTCATCTGAGGCTTGCACATATCCACCCCTCTCACCACACCCTCATCCCATATGTCCGCAAGCGGGCAAAGACGAAAGGAGGGGGGGGGTGGTGCCTGGAATACGTTACCACCAACAGTCCAACACCTGTCCATGTTGCTCTCGAATATCAGTGTCATCTTTCTATAATATAGGCTGTCCTGAGGGTTTTTTTCCCTTGCTCTCCTGTAGATCAGCACTGTATTTCAGTATTCAACCATGTAATATTATTCATCTTCCTCCATTAAATGTTCATTCTCCTGACCCTCCCCGCCGTTATGTCGATGTTCAGATCTCGCTCTCCTCAGACCTTTCAAAAATTCCTACACTTGCTGCGGATTCGTGGAAAAGTGTTGTTTAGCCCGGTGTGTCACTCTTAGCTTTGCTGGGTACAGGAGTGCATAGTCTATCTGTAGTGTGCAGAGTTTTCTCTTAACATCCAGGAACTTACGTCTCTGTTCCTGAACGATGGGCGTAAAATCCGGATAAGTGGAAAAACTGACTCCATCACACGTCAAGTTTTTATTGGTGCATGCAGTCCATAATGCTGTATCGCGATCACGGTAATTGAGAAGCCGTGCAATGATGGGCCTTGGTGGAGCCCCCGGTTTAGGCCGCGACCCAAGTGAGCGATGCGCCCTTTCAACAAATGAATTGTTTAGAGAATGCTTCAGATCCAATTGCGGCAAGAAGTATCTTTTCCACGTAGTCTTCCATGCGTCCAGTGTTGGTGGATTCTGGTATGCCTATGACGCATATATTGTTGCGTCGGCTGCGGGCCTCCAACTCCTCATTCTTCGCAGCAATGACTCTGAGGAAGTTATCCATTCTTGAGAGTTGGGTGGTATGTGAGGCCGTGGTGTCATCATTGTCAGATATACGCCTTTCAGCTTCAGTTATTCGTTCCTCGTGCACATCTATTTTCTGTGCAATGGCGTCCATTCTAGAAGATATTCGATCGACTTTATCAACTATTGTGGCGAATCCCCGCCTCATTTCTTGCATAAGCTGTTGTATGTCGGAAGTGGATGAACTAGAGCTTGCTCCAGTGTCCGCCTGACTTTGTGCAACCGTTTCGTCCGGTGTCTTCCGCAGTCCATTTTTGGAAGATGTGGCGTCAAAGGACAGTTTAGGCTGTCTATTGTCCTGCTTACCCATCATGGTGGGGTTTTGTAGCAGTCCTTTTCCACGATCTTCTCCGGATAGGCAGGAAGTCCTGTTCATGAGCACAACTCAGGCCGTCGGGATGACCCTCCGTGTATTGAACCAAGGACCATCAGGCAATGTATGCTGATTCAATCTTTCGATATGGAGCAGGAATGCCACCCACTAATGCCAGTGTCTTATAATGACCGTTCTGTGTTGCCTGGCGTTTAGAATGGTCTCAGCAGTAACCCGCGTAGCTGGAGGTAGCACCCATTCCTCTTAGCTCCCGACTGATAAAGTCAATTAGTCCTGGTAGGTGTGTCTCGGCTGTTTCACCGTGTTTTGCAGCACAAACGAGCACCAGAGTACCTCAGGGGTCTTTTGGAGGAATGTATGTATCTGAGCAGCAGGGTAACACCACCACCCCAAGCAGTGTCACTCTCTTTGGTCTTAGCTTATCCCCACTGGTCACTGGTGTGCAGCTCACAATTGCAGCATGTGTACTCAACCAGCCCTGTCTCCTGCCAGTATATTATCTCCTCCACGATGATACTCTCTAGTTAATTAATGCCTCATTCCACACACATAAGTACTCCTCCCGTCTCACTCACGATGATATCCGCAGTTAAGTGATAGCGCAGTGTTTCTCGCGTGTCCCAGTCGGCTCCAAGATCCCAGTACAGCGTGGGGTGCCACGTCGTAGCTTAACCTCTATGGCAATCGGGCTGCCACCTCTCTGCTGCTCAGTCCAGATGGCTATGTCGTAACCGCAATCAATTCCCAGGCTGCACGCATACAATTCCCGAAGCTAGTGCAATGGCGATTCCCGTTCCTCCCCGTGCAGCCCGCCCAAACAGGTATGATCAGCTCTCGCTAGCAATGTTATCGGGGGGGGGGCCTTATATGCTTACGTTCACGATCTTCAGCTTTTGCCAAAGGCCTTTACCGGTATCAACAGCTGCCCATCAGGCTCTCCGCTTTTTCACCCCGCTGCCGCCTTTGTGCCTTACCGTATTGCTCCTGCCAGTCCAATTAATCCACCGTCACCCGTCTGCACAATGTAATGGGTACTGCCGTTGGATCTCGCCGGCGCTGATAAAGCTCAGCGCAGTACCGAAGCCTTCCCAAACCTCCGTACCTCAGTAGCGACGGGCCGCCGGTGTTTTTCAGCGTCCCGTCCTTTGAGGCCTGCACGCCTCGTGGCCCGCAGCGGTCTAGCGTAGGCACCAGCACCAAGCAGCGCGATCAGTTGAGCTCCAGCACAGTTCCCGGTTCCTCACCTCCGCGCCTCTATCTTCGGCTCTCAGTATCAGATCAATCCCAAATTTTCACAGAGTCTGCATATTAGTATTTTCAACACTTGTGCAGCATTTTTTATAGAGTTTGGTGTTGGTGGAAGAGGATAATTATAGTATCACTTGTCTAGGCAGCAGGAGCCTCAGTACAGGGCGGCCATTCTGCGTGTGCGCCCTCTAGCGCCTGGGCCGGACAATCCTTTGCTGCATGGGGCTCATGGCCGCAGTATCCGCAACGTGGTCGGGAATTTTCCCTCCGGTACTCTCTCAGTTGGGGTCCTCGCAGCTGTGTTCTTATTGCGTCGGCACGCTCAGTTTTAATTGCCTGCACTTTCCCCTGGGGTTTGTTAAGTGCTTGCTCCATCGCAGTTGCTCTCACTGCCGACAGGTCATGGGACCGCACGAGTATCAGGATGTCTTCGAGTGTAATCCCCGGTTTCCTTAATATCAGTCCCCGCAGCGTCTTGTCACGACATCCTTAAATGAGTTGCCGTCCGATTGCTTTGGGTTGGTCTTCATCCGTGCACGTACTCACGAGTTCTCGTAGGCGAGCGTAAAATAGATCCATCGACTCTCCTTCTCTTTGGCGTGCTTGCCCTAGCTTGAAGACCACGAAATCCGCGTTCAACTGGGGCTCGAAATGGACATTGAAGGCCGCTACGGCTGCATCGTAGTTATCCTCCGCTCCGGTGTTGGGGAGATGTTTAAATAGTTTGAATATTTCATCTCCCGCGGAGTGAAGCAACAGAGACCTCTTGACTGCCTTGTCGGACTCCCTCGTAGCAATGAAATAGTTTTCCAGGCGCGCTATCCACGTCTTCCAGCGCGGTGATGCAGTTGCCGGGTCTTCCAGTTCACTAAATGGCGGCAAAACCCCCGATGCAGCATGCTGAAACGGGATGCGTATGGGGCTTGCGGCCATGCCGGTGCCCACCATGACGTGATGCCGTGTGGCACGATACACAGGGCCTCTGGCATGGTGTGACTCGCCCCTCTTTCCTCTTTTACCCCATTTTCCGGAGTGCCTAGCACCACAATGTCTGTCCTCCTCAGGTGACACCTTGTCACACTCCCTCAGCAGTACTGTAAACTTCAACACACACCTGTGCGACGTGTGCATGACCTCACGGGGACGCAGGACCTGGCTTGCAGCGGGCTGTCGTGTTGGCGCCCTTTCCTGCTCCTAAACACCAGTGGAGGTTTGCAGTGCCCCCTCCAGCACCTTGACTCGCGTCGCCTGTGCAAATGCTCCTTGTACTGTCCTGAACTTGCCACCAGTTGCTGCTTCTCTCCTCCTCTAGAAGAACGGGGGCCCCAGCAATGAAAAAAGCAGGCTTGACAGGGGCTAGGGACTCCCGTAGTGATCCTCGCGAACTCTCCCGCAGTATCTCACGCAATGCGTGAGCAATGGCAGGGCCGCACCGTGCTTGCAGCGTGCGCCCGATGGTGAGCTCCCCACGTCGGCTCACAGCGTGTTTATGGAGTGCAGGGACGTTCCGTGACGCTGGGCAATGGCAAAGCCCCCCACCCTCGTCGCCAGTGTTGTGAGGGGCAGTTGGCAGTGGTAGACTGCAGTCGGCCTGGTCGCGCGCGTGGGTGGAAGCACGGAGCTGCAGCGAATCAGGCACACACACATGCCGGTCACGGTCGGAAGTGATGTCCCCGAGCGGACGCCCTCCTTTTATTTAACCCCACAGGCCACGCCTGGCCTGCGGATGTAGGAATGCGTGTGCAGTCAAGCACTAGCGTGCTAACTATTACAAAGAGTACAGTAAGGTACATTTTAAAAGACATCAATGTGTGACGTGCGCAGCAGCTGCATAGACCCAGCCATGATAATTAAGGGTGGGTGCTAAGCACTGGAAAGCACCGGCACAAATTAAGCACTGCTCTGGAATCACAATATTCTAACTTACGGTGAAGTTAGATTTCAAATTGTAATTCTGGAATT